>NC_140178.1:24397512-24402512 GCF_963971535.1 Notolepis coatsorum
GTTGTAGGGTGCTGAGTAATGTTGTAGAGTGTTGAGTAATGTTGTAGAGTGTTGAATCGTGTTGTGGAGCGTTGAATAATGTGGTTGAGTATTGAATAATGTTGTGGAGGGCTGGATTGTTGATCATGAAGATTTTAATCACCTTAAAAGGTGGGAGAACTCTTATTTCACAATTAAAAAGGTGGGTAAACTGATAACTGCTAGTTGAACGTGGTAATGGGGCTTTCAAACCAGACATGTTGTCCTCTGCTCTTTGGATAAGGTAGGGTAAAATCCTGTGCCTACAATCCAACAACTCCCACCTCTGACACCACCCGACAAAGGCCATTGGACAAGCCTCTACAGTTCAGTGATTTAAGAGGTTAAAGTTCAAATTGTTTGAACTTTAGGTGTGGTGCATTGTGGGATATCAAGGCAGTGTGGTTGCAGGACGTTGCATGTTCCTAAACAAAGATCCTGCTCAGTTCTGTGCTGCGGTGTCTGGTGTGAGATCCCGGTAACGCCCACACCTGTCCTGCAACATGTCTTTGTAGGGAACCAGAAATACAAATGAAGGAAAAGCAATTCAAATGAATGACATTTAAAATAAATAAGACCTGTATACATTTTTATGTGTTTTGCAATTTCTGCTATTAATTGATTCAATACTGTAGCCTACAAGTCCTGCCACTAGCTCTGTGCTGCTTACTGCACTGATAAACCATGTACAAGATTTTTTCTATTATTGTTCTACAGTCAACAAACTGAATAAATGTCCTACCTCATATAACCAATTGTTGTTTATAAACTACAAGCTGAATAAACGTCCTCCCTCATAACCTATTGTTGTTCTATATCAGTGGTCACCAACCCGTCGATCTTGATCGACTGGTCGATCTTTGAGACTGTCCCTGTAGATCTTTCCATGGAAATTAAAAATTAAAAAAAAGTTTTTTCTTTTTAGATCTTACCCTGAGAGTCCACATTACAGTTCTACTTTTGTTTTGATGTGAAAAGTGATGCTGCAATTAGCACTGACTGAGAAAGTACACATACAGTTCTACTTTTGTTTTGATGTGAAAATGATGCTGCACTTAGCACTGACTGCACTTAGCACTGACTGAGAAAGTAAACATTACAGTTCTACTTTTGTTTTGATGTGAAAAGTGATGCTGCAATTAGCACTGACTAAGAAAGTACACATTACAGTTCTACTTTATAAAATGCTAATTGTAAATATGTTTGTCAATGTTAATAATATGAGAAAGTCCACATTACAGTTCTACTTTTGTTTTGATGTGAAAAGTGATGCTGCATAAGATGACTGCACTTAGCACTGACTGAGAAAGTACATAATAGTTCTACTTTGACGTTTTAATGTTGGACCAAAGCATTGCATGTAATTAGAATACAGGCAAATAAAAGTCATTTAGTTTAAAGTACAATCTTGGCTGTCTTTTTCTCTCACCGCTTCAATAGGTAGATCTTGCCTTCACCAAAAAAAAAAAAAAGTTATCTTGGGCTTAAAAAGGTTGGTGACCACTGTTCTATATAGTCTACAAGCTGAAAAAATTTCCTACCTCATATAACCTATTGTTCTATAAACTACAAGCTGAATAAATGTCCTACCTCATATAACCTATTGTTCTATAAACTACAAGCTGAATAAATGTCCTACCTCATATAACCTATTGTTCTATAAACTACAAGCTGAATAAATGTCCTACCTCATATAACCTATTGTTGTTCTATAAACTACAAGCTGAATAAATGTCCTACTTCATATAACCCATTGTTGTTCTATAAACTACAAGCTGAATAAATGTCCTCCCTCATAGAACCATTTCTTGCCGTTTCCTTTGCTCTTGCAGTGTTTATATACAGAGTGCGCATCGAGATCAATTGGTAGTTCGTTCAGAGGGGAGAGGACAGAGGAGAGGTACAGGTTTTTAAAGGGGACATATTTTACTTTGCAACAAGTTTATATAGGTCTATGGGGTCCCCTAAATATGTTTTTGACATTTAGTAGCCTACCTCTCTGTTTCAGTCCTGTTCTCAATGGGTTGTTTTTGTGCCTATAACGAGTTGCTTTTATAGCTTGTGCAATACTGACATTTTGTGCAATCTACAATTAACGTGCAATCTACAATTAACGTGCAATCTATAATTAACGTGCAATCTGTTCCAGCACTTTACAATTCAAGTGCAATACAATGAGCACATTAGCACTCTGGCACAAGCACCAGTCACTTTAACACTTGGTACCTAACGCACCAGTCACTTTAACACTTGGTACCTAAAGCACCAGTCACTTTAACACTTGGTACCTAAAGCACCAGTCACTTTAACACTTGGTACCTAAAGCACCAGTCACTTTAACACTTGGTACCTAAAGCACCAGTCACTTTAACACTTGGTACCTAAAGCACCAGTCACTTAACGCTTGGTACCTAAAGCACCAGTCACTTTAACACTTGGTACCTAAAGCACCTCAAACTATTTCCTGGTTTGTCGCCACGTCGCACATTATTGTGTTGTCATTGTCCATTTCATCGATTTTGTTTTTGGTTTTCATGGTTGTGAAGTTTGTGTAGTTTAGTAACTTGTACATGTACTGTTGTCTGTTCTTGTGGTTATGAAGTTTGTGTAATTTGTCTGCTCTGTTACAGTAACATCATCCTGCAAAGGGACTACAGATGGAAATTAGCTTCCGACTATAATCTGGCATATTTATCATTACTGTAATATGTACTGTCCCTATTTTAAATAAATAAATAAATCGTACAAATGTGAGAATTATTGTACATCTAGCAGTGGTGCGCCTGTATCTTCGAAAGAAAGATCCAACTTTCAGACTATAATAGACATTGCCGATCAAATAGACTCTAGATCAAACAATAGCGTAGCAATGTTGTCAAAAACATATTTTAGGTTCAACTTTATAGAAAAGAGAAGAGTCCTGCACACACATTTTTATCAAGATATCTTCACATGCACAATATTAACTACGGCGATTGTGGCTGGAATTCTGAATGGCTCGTTTCAAGAGGAGCTTCTTGTCACAGCTGAACTGCAGAAAAGGTCACAATGCACATATTTAACATGTTCTCAGTGTTGGAACAACACCCCTCATTCTGTAAACAAAGCAAAACACAGGAAAAGGCAATTTTCACAATAGGTCTCCTTCCCACGGGGTCGGTACCGACCCAAAAATTACATCTGGTCATAAATCAATATTTTTCAGAGTGTTGCATTTAAGTTGCGATTTTTTAATCAAACGTTTTCAAGTATTAACATCACTAACATGTCACAAAAGCATGTAGAATGTATATTATCATCAATACGTTAGTTTAGCAATAGGTTAAAAGTGCCATTAGATAGTTTTAAGTTTTCGATTTTCTTTTTTTTGTATCTACTTTTTCTCCCCATTTTTCAATTTTTCTCCCTTCCCCAATTTCGTATTGTCCAATTCTACCCTCTCCTGTCTCAAACGCTGTTAGGCCATGCCTCCCACAAGCCGGCTGCAATGTGGACGAAGCCTTACATCACGTGTCCCCTCCGGTACTCGAGGAGGCAGCCGTCGCATCTTTTCACCTGTACAGCGCTATCTCTCAGCGGCGAGGGTCTGCGCGGGAGGGACACGCCGCCCACGTCGCTTCCTGATTCTACTGCGCAGGCGCACCAACCGACCTGTAGGAGTCGCTGTCCACAACGTCCGATCCCCACCCACCAGCTTCCCACCCCCTAATACTGCCAATTGTATTAGTATGAACGACCAGCCAAGCTGATAGCAACGCCGAGAGCTGGGCTCGAACCCAGCATATCCTGCGTTGGTGGCGAGCGCCTTGCCCACTGCGCCACCTAGCCGCCCAAGTTTTCGATTTTCTGAAGTCTTTTGCAAGACGGAAACGGAAATGGAAATTTTGAACCATGGGAATTGTAGTCTTTTTGCAGCCATTTTGTAGAGGGGGTGCATAGCTGTCGACCAGCGTTGGAATGATTCCGAACTACACTTCCTGTCAGATACTGTGGGGTTTCAAAGTTCAGCGTTCTGAATGAATCATATCAATAACTGTTATGATTCGCGATAATAAGCCACAAAAGGTAAAGTTTTTGACAAATATTGAAACGCAGTTAGTTTCTCCTCCCTATTGTTAGCATGTAGGAACAATTAGATCTGAAATTAGTTTCAAAACGGTTGCACTGTGGGGAAAATTAAAAAGTACAGTAGATTACAGTAGATTTCATTATCTGTTCTTATATGCATGCCTGGTGATACTAAATCAAAATTGAACTCGGCCATTTGAAAGATAATATATGTATATGTACGTATGGGGGAATACTTATGGGACAAATATAAAACCATTATATATACTACAGAAGAGGGCTGTACGAATCACACATAAAGTGAGTTATCGAGAACACACAAATATATTATTTATTAAATCTAGAATAATTAAACTTGAAGACATGGTTAAGTTTCAAACAATGTTAATTATGTTTAGGGCAAGAAATAATACACTGCCAGAAAAACTACAAAATCTTTTTCATTTAGAAAGTGAGTTTAGTAGGAGAAAATACAATTTTAAACATCAGTACTTAAACAGATGTGTCCTTCAGTTATTGGTGTAAAGTTATGGAATTCTCTCCATAGCGAGCTTAAGGGATGTAACAGTGTTTATCAATTCAAAAAAATTTATAAAAAAAAAAAATTTAGTCAGTATGAAAATCAAACTGTGATCTGAATAGTGAGATCTTTTTTTTTCTCTTCTCTTTCTTTTCTTTTTTATTCTTTATCATTATTATTATTATTTAAATTGTTCTTGTTTAACTGTGGATTGTGTTTCTTTTATAATGGTATAAATGATTATTTGTGTAAATAAGGTTATACGCCGACCATTAAGAAAATACATGTTAGTTTAGGAATAAGGGGCAGGTAATTATAAGATTTATTCTTCTTCCTGCTCCTTTTGTCCATGGAATGGCTATTTATGATTTTTTTAATGAAGAAACTATGATTG
>NC_140178.1:24412512-24433823 GCF_963971535.1 Notolepis coatsorum
CGATTTTGGAGGGACATGTTTATAATAAGTATAATAAGCATCTTATTAATAATGAGATAGTGAAATACTGACGTATACAATGCTACATGTTTTATATACAGCAAATACATATCAGATAATATGGTAACACTCAAGAATAATACCATTTTGGACGTATATATATTGTCCACAGGGCATTCGATATATCAGTACGTATTAGTGAGTATTATGTAAGGATGTTAATAGTGAGATAGTTAAATATTGCAGTATTAAATGGATGGACTGCATTCATATTGTGCTTTTATCCAAAGCGCTATAGAACTTATTCCTCACACTCACCCATTCACTCACCCATTCACTCACACATTCACTCACACATTCACTCACACATTCACTCACACATTCACTCACACATTCACTCACACATTCACTCACACATTCACTCACCCATTCACTCACACATTCACTCACACATTCACTCACACATTCACTCACCGACGGCGGAGGCGACAAGGTGCCAACCTGCTCATCAGGAGCAGTTAGGGGTTCAGTGTCTTGCTCAAGGACACTTCGGCATGCTGCCCGGGAGGAGTGGGAATTGAACTGGGAACCTTCTGAATACCAGACAACCTGCTCTACCTTGTGTGAGCCATGACTGTTGCCCACAAAGGTAATACGCTTTCCAGCTTTATTGTGTTATCCTTGATGATACTTAAAATAAATGACTAAATAAATAAAATGTCATTAAATAAACTCATTCATATCATATCATATTCAATACTCAGGTAATATTCCAATATGAACCCACGAGTATCTCATCATTAATTCGCTGCATGTAAACATTATACCATTAACCTCAATAAGCTCATATTCTGATAATGAGAAATCCCAGAGTGGAGGTGTAGCCTTGTGATACACAATATTAATGACACATGTAAAACACTAGGGGAAAAAAAACTATTCACTGTATAGCAAATGTATTTATTTATTATTATCATTATTGCTTTTATTTGAATATATAAAAAAAAAAATTAAATAACCACGCTGATTCCTGAATAGATTCGAATAGATTTTTAACCTCACAAAATATTAGTTTCATCACCCGCTGTGTTTCCCGTGGGGAAGTGGACGGATGAGGCTGTGAGCGGAACGAATCAATATTCCCTAATTCTTATTTCCCTATATAGGAGAATCAATTGAGGTCCCCAATTAGTTGTAAACCCTCTCAGAAGAATGATGTGAATTCAGACACTAATCGTACATCATCTATGTGCGTCCATTGGGCACATAAACAAATGGTGACAGCTTTCTCACTTGTGTTAAGTTAATATTCATGTAAGTATTGAGCCAAGAGAAGCGCTGCAAATTAATCTTAGTCCTGCAAATGTTAGTCCATTTTCAAAAAAAGAATTTCTGTCGTTTGCTCGTGCCTCCATTCTAGAATCACGTAAGCAATGTTTGACTGTTATTTATGCCTTAAAAGCTAATCTGCCAGCTGATGCTAATTTCGCTACCTATGATATCCACTCGCCTACATGATGCTTCCTTTGAGAGCTGTATTAATGTTCATATCATTTACTGCTCCTAAGAAATGCCCACAGGATGGTAAGTATCCTAACATTAGCATGAACGTTAGCTACTGCCAGTGCCAACTGATAGTGTTCCAGGCAAAGAGGTCATAAACACAATAGCAATAGCAACATCTCTGCTGTATAATTAGGCATTAAAATAGTTTTCTTTTTTCAAACATTTACATTTACATTTACATTTAGTCATTTAGCTGACGCTTTTATCCAAAGCGACTTACAAGTTCTGTGCGACAAGACAGCAAGAAGGGTATAACTCTATCAGCTGAGTAACAATGTTCATCAAAGTGTTGCGTGTTACAGTGTAGGTTAGTTTATTAGGACAAGTGCATGACATTAAGGTTAGTCGGGGTTAGATTTTTTTTTTTTACCTTTATTTAAACTTGAATGGCAACTGAGGTTTCCCTCATTTACAGTCACGTCGAGCGTACATACAGAAATAAGCAAATAAAATCACAACAATAAAACAAGGTGAGACAAAAGTAAGGATAACAAATCAATTTAAACAGGATTGACAATGGTTGGAGAGATCAATGTTTTAAATTCTGCAACAGAGGGGAGAATCTCACACTGGAGTGTTGGAGTGTGTAAAGCATCATATTAAATATGTATACAGGTATACATGGTCAGCTAGTGGATGTTTTTAAAGTTCAGTTGGATATTTCAGTCTATGGAACAAAAAAATATACCATCTTTTGTAAAGAACTGAGGAAGACACATTCTATACACACCTCTCTATCCGTGAAATGAAATAACATTTAATTCAATGAACAAATGTAATAACAATTACATATAGAATAGATCAGTCCGTTATTTATTTGCTCCAGTGGTTCTCGACCTTTTAACCCCCAAGGTCACCCTGTGTCCAAGGAATTATCCCAGGGTCCCCCCTGGGAGACATAACCCTTCTGCTTGTCACTGTTGTGGCCCTGTACACACTCCGACGCAGTTTGTCCAGCTTATTCCAATCATTAACTACCTCAAGGACGCCCTGGCACAAGAAACGCTGGCTTAATCAGTTATGTTTAATCATTAATGTTTTGTCAAAAGCATCATGTATATCCTTTTCCAAACGCATTGCAGGCTAAATCATACACACTACTCTCAAATCAATCCCCCTGTGCCCGCCCTGATGAAAGCTCAGTATCTTATTAATAATGAGATAGTGAAAATACTGACATATACAATGCCACATGTTTTATATACAGCAAATACATATCAGATAATAAGGCAATACTGCAATATTATACCGTACTGATGTCTCAAAATCAGTACGTATTAGTGAGTATATGTAAGGATGTTACTAGTGAGATAGTGAAATATTGCAGTATTAAATGGATGGACTGCACTTATATTGTGCTTTTATCCAAAGTGCTTTAGAACGTACGCCTATGAACTTAAAGCTGTGATCTACGACTCGACTACCGACTTTCAAGAGAGACGCTCAACCACCTCTTCACTCAGCCACCTCTTCACTCTTCCACCTCTTCACTCAACCACCTCTTCACTCAGCCACCTCTTCACTCTTCCACCTCTTCACTCAACCACCTCTTCACTCAACCACCTCTTCACTCAGCCACCTCTTCACTCAACCACCTCTTCACTCAGCCACCTCTTCACTCAACCACCTCTTCACTCAGCCACCTCTTCACTCTTCCACCTCTTCACTCAGCCACCTCTTCACTCAGCCACCTCTTCACTCAGCCACCTCTTCACTCAACCACCTCTTCACTCAACCACCTCTTCACTCAGCCACCTCTTCACTCAACCACCTCTTCACTCAACCACCTCTTCACTCAGCCACCTCTTCACTCAGCCACCTCTTCACTCAGCCACCTCTTCACTCAACCACCTCTTCACTCAACCACCTCTTCACTCAGCCACCTCTTCACTCTTCCACCTCTTCACTCAACCACCTCTTCACTCTTCCACCTCTTCACTCAACCACCTCTTCACTCTTCCACCTCTTCACTCTTCCACCTCTTCACTCAACCACCTCTTCACTCAGGAGCCACAGGACCGATACAACATGGCTGGGGTCTGGAAATAGAGGTCCCTGTGTTTGTGTTCTGGTTGGCCAGTGCAACGTCTGATATTTTTCATTCATCATCATTCACAGAGTAGCACAGAAGATCAGGGGTCAAATTATCCACCTGCCACCTGCTGAGAACCTGGAGGAGATTGGCCAAGGTTTTGCACAATGCGCTGCAGGTCCCAGGTGTCCACCATTGCTAGGGGGCGGGGGGGGCATTAGATGGGTGCCAGGTCAGGATCACCCCCCCCCCCCCCCGCATCAGGATGCCAACTGCTACCTAAATAGGAAGCTGTTCCACTCAGTTCAGCTGCAGGTCATGTGTGACCATAAAGGCAGATTTATTGACATCTATGTCGGCTGACCAGGGACAGTTCATGCCTCTGAAGAACATCCCATCTTCACAGAGAGAGACACCATCCCCCTGAGTGATACTGCATCCTAGGAGACGGTGGGTAGTGGGTACCCCTGCGTCTCAAGACCCACCTTGGTGATGACTCCGTACAGGGAGCCAGTGAGAGATCTGGTGAGAGATCTGGTGAGAGCCCGCTTCAACCACTGCACGCAACATCATTTACATTTTTCTTCCCCAGTGCTGTGCGCGGCCTGAATAACTCCAAAGGCTAGATTTGTATATTATCCTATTTTGTTTTGGTGTGTTATTAGTCAGGTTTGTGGAAGTGCTGTTTTTGTGTGTCTGTGCATCATGCACTTTTACTGTAAATTGTGCCTCTATGCATTATACTTAACTATGATATGCACTTTTAGGGGATGTTGATATCAACTTTTAGCATTTGTCCTTTTATACTGTCTGTGTTTTTACATATTTTTCCTGTACTGTTTCTATTATGCTCCTGTATTGGATTAGTTGTAGACACACAGTGTTTGCTCTGTACCTGTATTCCAATGTGGATTCGTCCATACATGGCAAATAAAATCTTTGACTTTGACTTTGATTTTCACATTCACATTTACAGTAGTCATTCAGCTGACGCTTTTATCCAAAGCGACTTACAAATTGTGCACAACAAGTCAGCAGGAGGGGTAAACCTCAGGCAGCTAAGAGTAAGTGGTGTTGTTCGTCTAGCAGTGCTGAGTTTGAGTGCTACTGAGTGCATAGTACAGTGTAGACATATTAGCATAGGAGATAGTAGTATAGATTCCCCAAGGGCAAAGGCAGGCTGATTTTATGCCCATGTTAATTTTATACGAATTGCTGTCGTGAAAAGTGCTATATAGATAAGTTATTAATATTTATAAAGTCTGTAAAGTCGACATTGAAAATGAGGGTGACCTCAATTGTCTTTTCGAGAATAAATAAAGGTTTTGAATGAATGAATGAATAAAGGAATATCTTATAGACATAGTAGCATAGTAGATAGTAGTATAGGTATAGTAGCATACAGTAGTAGGTAGTAGTATAGTTATAGTGGCATAGTACATAGTAGATAGTAGTAGAGACATACAGTAGTACTGTAGCATTGTAGATAGTAGTATAGACATAGTAGCATAGTACATAGTAGTAAAAGACAGTATTTCATTTATTTAATAATTTTTATTCAGATATTGTTTGAAAAAGTGTGTTTTTAGTCGACAGGGAAGATTGGGCGGGTTTGCGCTGATTGTGTTGGGAAGGTCCCTTCCACCGCCGCAGAGCGAGGACAGAGAATAGCTGCTTCGTTTCCACGACCCCCCCCCCCCCCCCCCCCCCCCCAGGAGCCCCCCAGGAGCGGGTCTCAGGTGGCCAGGAGACTCAGGCTGAGGTTACACCTTTCGTATCATCTTCGTATTGTTTTCTTATACGCATCGCCGCGTATCGCCGCGACGTCATGCGCCTCGAGTCACACTTTCGTTTTTTTTTCGTTTTTGTCAGCCAAGCACACTGATGTAGTACACTGCCAAAGCAGTAGGTGGCAGTAGGTGGCAAACATGAAGGCAATTTCAACCAATCAGAACGAATGTGCCAATACACTTCCTGGAAGCTCCAGCAGAATGTCAATAAGGCAGGCGCCTATGCCGCGCCACCATCTTGCTCAATGCAGCAATTCTTTTTTCAGCAAAGCCTAATAAAAGTGCAATAAACAAAACGGATACATTCACTGTGTGTTCTGCCTGTCATTTGTTGATGAAACAAAACTAACACCAACACAAGTGACCACCAAGAGCGGATAGTTTAGGCTAAAAAACGATCGGTAGCATTGTAGCATGTAGCTCACGCTACTTAGCCAGCATCAAAACTGATGATATCGCGAGCTATCAGTAGTTAGATAACATTAGAGACAACGCTGTGTGTATTAAACAAAGGTGAATAGATGACTGGGCCATTTTGTTTAATGCTTCTTAAGTTGAAAGAGGAACTCTGAGCTAACAGGGTCTGAAGCCAGCTGCTCATGCCATCGGTAATGCTAGCAGAATGAATGGATGTAAACTTTATTTAACATATTGCATATGGGTACAATACAATACGGCTCAATACAAACAATTGTTAAGGGAATGCAGACTGTTGTAGCTTGGACTGGGGTCCTTATAACAATAACTTGACAACACATGGTAGCTGAAGCTATTTGGGACACGGAGCTCTGCTGTCACCGGAAGGGCACGCAGATGGTATCTACTGCGCATGGGCGTTTTCGCAACAACTGCTCCGTGCTGACTACACGCTGTATTCCTGGCGTTTTTTTTGCGTATCTCCAAACGCAAACACAATTTTGCGTTTCAGCCGTATCCACAAAAAAACGCCAAAAAACGCGTTTCTGTGTAGATAGGACATGATACGTCGTCAAAAACGTATAAAAAAACGCCAGGAATACACTAGTCTAACCTCAGCCTCAGACGTAACATCATTGAGAGAGATCCTTCGACATCACGAAGACAAGGAGGCGTTCCGTCTCCCCCCCCAAGGCCCCTGGAGGTCAAGCCATCCTTCGCCCTCGCTGTGGTCCCCCGCTGACTGTGCCGTCCTCCTCCTACATAACCTGTGCGTCACTAATGGAACCAGAGCAGATCGTCATGTGGCCTGACGACAACGCTGCTGACGCACCGGAGTGCGAGGTGGCGGATGTTGCAGGACGGAGAGAGAGAACCTTATAGGTCGCCTGGCAGCTGCTGCCGTCTCCCATCGCCCCCCTGTTGCCATGTCCGTCTCCCATCGCCTGGCCGTCTCCCATCGCCTGGCCGTCTCCCATCGCCCCCCTGTTGCCATGTCCGTCTCCCATCGCCTGGCCGTCTCTCTCTCTCTCTCTCTCTCCTCTCTTTGCAGGCACTGGCTCTGTCTGTCTCTGTCTCTGTCTCTGTCTCTGTCTGTCTTTGTCTCTGCTCCGTCTCCGTCTCTGTCTGTCTCTGTCTCTGTCTCTGTCTGTCTCTGCTCTGTCTCTGCTCTGTCTCTGTCTCTGTCTCTGTCTCTGCCTCTGTCTCTGTCTCTGTCTGTCTCTGTCTCTGGTACTGTCTCTGTCTGTCTCTGTCTCTGTCTCTGTCTCTGTTTCTGTCTCTGTCTCTGTCTCTCTCTCTCTCTCTCTCTCTGTCTCTGTCTCTGTCTCTGTCTGTCTCTGTCTCTGCTCTGTCTCTGTCTCTATCTCTGTCTCTGTCTCTGTCTCTGGTACTGTATCTGTCTGTCTCTGCCTCTGTCTCTGTCTCTGTCTCTGTCTCTGTCTGTCTCTGTCTCTGCTCTGTCTCTATCTCTGTCTCTGTCTCTGTCTCTGGTACTGTCTCTGTCTGTCTCTGCCTCTGTCTCTGTCTCTGTCTCTGTCTCTGTTTCTGTCTCTGTCTCTGTCTCTGTTTCTGTCTATGTCTCTGTTTCTGTCTCTGTCTCTGTCTCTGTCTCTGTTTCTGTCTCTGTCTGTCTCTGTCTCTGTCTCTGGTACTGTCTCTGTCTCTGTCTCTGTCTCTGTCTCTGTCTCTCTGTCTCTGTCTCTGTCTCTGTCTCTGTCTCTCTGTCTCTGTCTCTGTCTCTGTCTCTGGTACTGGGTCCAGACCTGCCCCAACACGCTGTGGCGAAATTTACGATGGAGAACCAGATTCCTCTCCCAACTCCGTTCCAACTGTACCTAATCGTATCTTAAATTGTGATAAGTGATCAAGTGAATAAAGCTCAGTTGGGTCTTATAGAATAAAGCTCAGTTGGGTCTTATAGAATAAAGCTCAGTTGGGTCTTATAGAATAAAGCTCAGTTGGGTCTTATAGAATAAAGCTCAGTTGGGTCTTATAGAATAAAGCTCAGTTGGGTCTTATAGAATAAAGCTCAGTTGGGTCTTATAGAATAAAGCTCAGTTGGGTATAAAAAAGAATCATGCGTAGCAGCTGACAGCTGCCTGAGCCTAATTTTGCCTCATCAGTCATTATGTAAGTACGTTTTCTAAAGCACATTTAAAACAACTGTAGTTGCACCAAAGTGCTATACATATAAATGGCACTATAATAAAACACAGTTAAAAACATGAAAAAATACGAGAAATATAACAACAAGAAAGATATTAAAAAAAAGGATACACAACATGAGTAGGTGTGAATCAGATTATCCAGGCTTAAAAATGCCCAGTTTAAAAGCAAAAGCTAAAAGGCCTGCTGGGTAAACAGGTAGGTTTTTAACCTGGATTTAAAGGCAGGCAGGGAGGGAGCGCACCTTATGTTGGTGTGTTAATAATCAAATTGATATATGTGTGATTGGGTTATGAAGATCAGCTGATCCTGAATAAGACCTTAACTGGGATATGAACTATTCAGTTGAAGACAGTGCAGCTCTCAGAACTGTCTGAACTGACCTGTATCTCACCCTAAATTCATCTCAGTCTGAACTCACAGTGACCCAGCAAGGCAATCTGTCTGCTAAAGTTTTCATATACTGCTGCATATTGCAACTGTCATGCAAATACATCACAACTCTAATTATGGCGATTTACCCTGTCTGTCTCTGTGTGTGTCTCTCTCTCTCTCACTCTATTTATTTCGCTCTCTCTTTCTATATCTCTCTCTCTGTTACTAGAATCTAAGCCATACACGTCGTTTATTTACCTTACAATCCTTAAAACCCCATTCATACTGTACATACATCAATAAATTGCTGTTGGTGTCAACGTTTAGCCATTTAGAAGGATGTTTTCGTCCAGTAGGAACAGTAGTTTTTACATCTTTACGTCCTACATCTTTACGTCCTACATTTTTACGTCTAATTTGTGTACGTCGTTTCACGTTTCTCTCAATGCTAGAAATAAACTAACCAAGACAGAAAGTGTGTGTGTGTGTGTGTGTGTGTGTGTGTGTGTGTGTGTGTGTGTGTGTGTTTGCGCAAGCGTGAGCACGCAAGGGGTTTATTGTAATATATTCAAATTTCTGCATCAAATTTTAAAAGCCTGTGGATAATCTTGGCCCTGAATTTAACCTGTGTGTGTGTGTGTGTGTGTGTGTGTGTGTGTGTGTGTGTGACCACAGGGTGACCCAGGGCTGGGGTCAAAGGTCACAGTTGAAGGCCAGGTCAATCTGCCTGAGGAGTCGAGAGAGAGAGAGAGAGAGAGAGAGAGAGAGAGAGAGAGAGAGAGAGAGAGAGAGAGAGAGAGAGAGAGAGAGAGGGAGAGAGGGAGAGAGAGAGAGAGAGAGAGAGGGAGAGGGAGAGGGAGAGGGAGAGGGAGAGGGAGAGGGAGAGGGAGAGAGGGAGGGATGGATGGAGGGAGAGAGAGATATGGAGGCCAGGTCGTTCTGCCCCGTTCTGCTCTCCAGGATGGTGTTGCCCTCTTTTGGTCAAAACTAGTTACTGCGTTCCCCAAACCCACAGACATGGAAGATAACTCTCCTCCTTTATCAGGTCAGTGGTGAGGCATACAAACAAAACACTGACTAGTCCCTGTCCATCAGCTGTTCTCCTACGCAGAGAGTGGGACGTCGTTCCACTTGTGTTCTACTGTCAAACATCGCCCCCAAAGAGGAAGTACATTTGTAAGGTGCTACTCAGACTCATATTATTGTACATATTAGTGGTACTCTGTGTTCAACGTTGTAGCTGCATTTTCTCTCAAACTAATTTGATCGTGGACATCCGGATTTGGGCAGAGGTGTTTTGGAGGCTGCGATGTATACTGTAGGTGTAGAGACAGCTCTGCGTAGTGTGTGGTTGATGTAATGTGTATACTGAATACTAAATGAGAAATATACCAAATAATAAAATATAAGCATCATGTGTAGCATGATGTATGCGCAAGACCGGGGTCCGATTCCTGGAGGGTTACAGTGGTGCCGTGATTTTTAAGGGTTCGCATGGATGATTTTTTTTTGTGCCAATATGATTCAGGAAAATTCCTGTTACTGTGAAGAACCCAGGGCATAATGACCTGAAACAGGCTGGCTGACTGACTCATTTAAAGTGTTAGGCACAATGTTTGTAATAATTTATCCCCCTTCCCAACCTCCCCCACATCATTAGTAATGATTAGGTCCAGAATGAAAGGGTCTCAATAACAAATGGGAAAGACCAACGCCTGTGTGGGGGGGGGTCGGGGGGGTGGGGGTGGGGGGGGGGGCACACAAGGGACGTGTGTTCGCATGTGACAGGAAGATATTGTGTGTTTATGTGTGATACAAGTGTGTGTGTGGTTCTATGTGTGAATGAGTGTCACAAGTGACACAAGAATAAATATTGATGAAAAAGCAAAAGAAAACTAACAAAAAACACAATAAACGTCTATCTGTCTATCTATTCCGGTTCTATATTGTTGACCGCGACACCCTCCTGAACTGCAGGCGACCTCTCCCTGTGTTACCATGGTAACTTGGTGACCCCAGACTGACCACTAATCTGGTCGCCACGGCCACCGGCTGACCCTTAGGGTTTGGATGTGTGTGTGTCTACATGTGTGATTGTCTGATGATTGCACAGTGATGTCTGTGTGTGTGTGTGTGTGTGTGTGTGTGTGTGTGTGTGTGTGTGTGTGTGTGTGTGTGTGTGTGTGTATATATGGTTGAATCTGTTGGTCAAAGGTTCAAAAGGTCACAGGATGTCTGTCTGTGTGTGTATGTGCGTGTGTGGGTGGGGGTTCAAAGGTCATTGGAACAAAGAAAGAGAGAGAAAGAGAGAAAATAAGAGAAAGTAAGATAATTTAATAAAACAAGAAAAGGTCAAAATGAAAAAGAACGAAAGTGAGAGAGAGAAAGAAAGAAAGAAAAAAAGAAAGAAAAAAAGAAAGAGAAAGAATGAAAGAAAGAAATTAAAAGAAAGAAAGAAAGAAAGAAAATGAGAAGTCAGGAGGTCAGAGGTCAGACTAAGTGGCTTTTCCTCTCTATTATTTGTGTGTGTGTCTGTATGTGTCCGTGTGTGGGTCCCTGTGTGTGTGTCTGTGTGTGTGTGTGTGTGTGTGTGTGTGTGTGTGTGTGTGTGTGTGTGTGTGTGTGTGTGTGTGTACTATAGGAGGGGTGTGGCTAGTGACCTTTAACCTTTGGACTTACCCACTGACTTCAGCCACACTATCTCAATAAGGACAGAATCATTAGTATTGAGTGTGTGTGTGTGTGTGTGTGTGTGTGTGTGTGTGTGTGTGTGTCCACGTGCAGTGGTAGAGTACATAAACAGAGGAAAATATGATTACTGTTACACTGTGACTTGTTTACAAGATTATCACAAGCTTATTTGTTGATATATTTCTCATACTCTCATACTCATACTTTATCAACACATAGCAACCATTGTCTCTTCCAACATGGAGGACAGATGGGAAAGACTATTCTATTCTAACTCTACTCCCTGGATCAAATGGAGAGGGTGTTGGACTTAGAGGCTGGTCAGTATTCTAGGGGTCACAGAGGGTCACTGGGAGGTCAACTAGGGTTCAACTCAGGGTTCAGGAGAGCTCACTGCTATAGTCTGTTCCGTGTAGCACACGGAGGATGTCCTTGTTAAGGTGTTTATAGTCTATTAATATATGTATAATATACAGTATCACTATCATTGATATATTGATTTAAAAAAATATATATATATAAATGTGATTTTATATGTGATATTATATACTACTTGTGATTTAAAGTGTGATATTATATACTACTTTTACTTTGGTTGTTGTTGTTGTTGTTGTTGTTGTCATTGTTGTTACTATTATTATTATTATTATTATTATTATTATTATTATTATTATTATTATTATTATTATTATTATTATTATTATTATTATTATTATTATTATTATTATTATTATTATTATTATTTTATTATTATTATTATTATTATTATTATTATTATTATTATTATTATTATTATTATTATTATTATTATTATTATTATTATTATTATTATTATTATTATTATTATTATTATTATTATTATTATTATTATTATTATTATTATTATTATTATTATTATTATTATTATTACTACTACCTCTACTACTACTACTACTACTACTACTACTACTACTACTACTACTACTACTACTACTACTACTACTACTACTACTACTACTACTACTACTACTAATACTGTCAATGCAGATGTTGCTACTACAGTTATTACTACTACTACTGCTTCTGCTATACTAATAATAAAACAAACTTGGAAGTTGGAGGACACTAGGAGACACTAGGAAGTTGTGGGTTTACTTCCCCCCGCACAGAAAGACGAGATGTCAGATGATTGCAGGAAGACATCCCCACCACAAGGTGTCATCTGTGAGTAGCACCGGAGAGAGACGGAGAGAGAAAACGAGAGAGGGGGAGAGAGAGAAAGCAAGAGACAGAAAGAGGAGAGGAGGTAGAGGAGGGTGAATGGACACAGGGTGATGAAGAGGGAGGTAAAGGAGGGAGTTAGAGGAGGGTGAATGGATGGGGTGACGAAGGGGGGGGGGGGTAGAGGAGGGTGAATGGACAGGGTGATGAGAGGAAGGTAGAAGAGGGAGGTAGAGGAGGGTGAATGGACAAGGTGATGAAGAGGGAGGTAGAGGAGGGTGAATGGACAAGGTGATGAAGAGGGAGGTAGAGATGGGTGAATGGACAGGGTGATGAAGAGGGAGGTAGAGGAGGGTGAATGGACAGAGTGATGAGGAGGGAGGTAGAGGAGGGTGAATTCAAACCTTTATTTATTCTCAAAAAGACAATTGAGGTCACCCTCATTTTCAATGTCGTCGAGACTTTACAGACATTTCAATGCACACATTTCTACAATATAAAAATTATAAATATTAATAACTATCTACATAGTACTTTTCACACATGGACCGCAGTCCAGAGTGCCCCACAGCAATTAGTATAAAATGAACATCAGCACACAATTGACAGAATAAAGAACGATGCATAAATTGCAGACATAAGAATAGGTACACAGTAAATTTGACTCAAACTGAGTAAAATTGTACTCAGTTTGAGTAAAATGTACTCAGTTTGAGAAAAACCTACTCTGCGAAATTTACTGTGTATAAAATACAATAAAAGTAGTGCAATGTAAACCTGCAGACTTATTAATGTCACTCGAAGGCATGTGAACCCCCCCGGAACAGCCAGTCCCCCAAACACCCCACACATCAATCCCTACCACACAAAGAGGGAGGTAGAGGAGGGTGAATGGACAGTGTGATGAAGAGGGAGGTAGAGGAGGGTGAATGGACAGTGTGATGAAGAGGAGGTAGATGAGGGTGAATGGACAGTGTGATGAAGAGGGAGGTAGAGGAGGGTGAATGGACAGGGTGATGACAAGGAGGTAGAGGTGTTGTGAAGGGTAAACGAAAATAGAAAATCTGTAATGTTGTCAAACAGCGACCTCTAGGCAAAAGAGCCCCCTTTTGGTATTGCACTTTGTTTACATTCTTTGGTTGCCTTGTTTTGGTCTGATGTGGATATAGGGCGAGGGGGGGTGCTACTGCTGGCCACACCCCAGGCTCTGCCAAGAAAGATTCACTTCTGGTTAAGCAGAGTAAGCAAACTCCAACCCACACATTTTACCAAAACTAAACAATGTAAACAAAGTGCAATACCAAGCAGGACTATTTTGCCCCGTAGAGGGCACTGTTTGATGGCTTTAAAGACTCTATCTTTAAAGGGATAGTTCCGATTTTTGTTTATTACTTACCAATGATGTTGTTCATTGGGTTGATTGAGTCTCAGCACAATCCATGCTCTTCTTCATACCAGCTCTGGATAGTTAGCCACAAACCAGTGCTAAGCTATTGTGGCTATTAGGAATATAACTGTGTCTAAACAACCAATCTGCCTGTACTCAAGAATAACTTTTTCACAAGACAGAGACATGAGCACAGGACAAGACAAGTTACCAGAGGTCATGTTTCAATTCCTCTACCGAGATCAAATGCAATGAAAATAACTGCTATGTATAGGGTCATCTCACAGTGGAATAGGTTACACTTACCATATATAATTACTCAAGCAACAAGGAAAGAAACCTTTAAAAAACAAGTAAAGAGGTTACTTTTGGGTACAGGCAGGCACAATGCTTGATATATAACATTTTATTATTTTACTAGTAATTTGTAACAGCTAATGGGGATCCAAATAAACTTAAACTTAAAGCCAATGGGGGACCCTGATGGAAACAAGACAAACGTCTTTCTCAGGTCTGCATCCCTTAACAATTGTATGTATTGAGCCGTACTGTATTGTACCCATTCTGCAATCTGTTAAATAAAGTTTTCATTCATTCATTCATTCATTCATTCATTCATTCATTCATTCATTCATTCATTCACATTCATTCATTCATTCATTCATTCATTCATTCATTCATTCATGCGGCCCCCCCCCACCCCCAATCCCATACCCAATCCCCCCGCGTGTACGCCCGGCGCCTATCCCACGTGTTGGTGACGGCAGCCGATTAGTACGCGTGCTGGAGGGGGGGAGCCAAAGAAGACTGTCTCATCACCAAGTCCTATCCCCCAGCTGACAGCATTGTAGTCAGAGTCATAATCCCGGCCCTTTCCGGTGCTGCAACGGTGGTTCTGGACAATCTCTCCTTCCTCCCTCCCGCCTGGCGCAATGACACCCCGGTGTTGCTGCAGCCGACAATCGCATACGGTGTCTCAGACATACATGTGTCAACAAATGTACATGCCTGTTTGAATTTATGTTGTGCCGTTGTTTTGTTACTGTAAAAATGTAATGATTGTGATATGATGATTGTTTAATGAGATGATGAGCTGTATGTGTATGTCACTTGAATTTCCCTGTGAGGGATCAATAAAAGTTATCCTTATCCTTACACAAAGTAGCTTCAGTAACCTTCCGTTTTCTTTAAATTTTTTTTAAATTTTATGTACATCAAATAAACAATAACATCCACCCCCTCCACACCCCATAGTCTCCAGGGCTTTCCCTAAACAATGGTATAGGGGCGCAGCGCCTCTATAACAACGCGCCAGCACCACCATGTAGTTTCCCAAAAATAAAAAGTTTTTTTGGCAGTGAAAACTTGAGGCCAGCTTAGAAAGGCCCCCTCTGGACCACCCCTAGTTGCGACTCACCACCATTTTGTTTTTAAATCCTGGGGAAAACCCTGGTCTCCGTGTGTTGCAGCAGACACAACTAACTTAGTTCTCCACACCATGCAAGTCTGATCACACTGTTACGCTCTATAGATACACTGTTACGCTCTATATATACACTGTTATACTCTATATATACACTGTTACACTCTATAGATACACTGTTACGCTCTATAGATACACTGTTATGCTCTATAGATACACTGTTACACTCTATAGATACACTGTTACGCTCTATAGATACACTGTTACGCTCTATAGATACACTGTTACGCTCTATATATACACTGTTACGCTCTATAGATACACTGTTACGCTCTATAGATACACTGTTACGCTCTATATATACACTGTTACACTCTATAGATACACTGTTACGCTCTATAGATACACTGTTACGCTCTATATATACACTGTTACGCTCTATATATACACTGTTACGCTCTATATATACACTGTTACGCTCTATAGATACACTGTTACGCTCTATAGATACACTGTTACACTCTATAGATACACTGTTACACTCTATAGATACACTGTTACGCTCTATAGATACACTGTTACGCTCTATAGATGCGCTGTTACGCTCTATAGATACACTGTTACACTCTATAGATACACTGTTACACTCTATAGATACACTGTTACGCTCTATAGATACACTGTTACGCTCTATAGATGCGCTGTTACACTCTATATATACACTGTTACGCTCTATAGATACACTGTGTTACGCTCTATAGATGCGCTGTTACGCTCTATAGATACACTGTTACACTCTATAGATACACTGTTACGCTCTATAGATACACTGTTACGCTCTATAGATACACTGTTACGCTCTATAGATACACTGTTACGCTCTATAGATACACTGTTACGCTCTATAGATAATAATAATAATAATAATGGATTGGATTTATATAGCGCTCTTCGTGACACCCCAGAGACCCCAGAGCGCTTACAGAGTCCATTATTCGTTCATACACAGTCGTACCGGTGGTGGTAAGCTACAATTGCAGCCAGAGCTGCCCTGAGGCAGACTCACGGAAGCGTGGCGAATAATCATCGCCTACGGCCCCTCCGACCACCACCAACATTCATTCACATGCATACACATTCATACGAGGCAAGTAGGTTAAGTGTCTTGCCCAAGGACACAACGGCAGTGGGATGGACATGGGCTTGAGCGGGATTCGAACCACCAACCCTCACCTTTGGACGACCCGCTCTACCCCTGAGATACACTGTTACACTCTATAGATACACTGTTACGCTCTATAGATACACTGTTACGCTCTATAGATACACTGTTACACTCTATATATACACTGTTGCGCTCTATAGATACACTGTTACGCTCTATAGATACACTGTTACACTCTATATATACACTGTTACGCTCTATAGATACACTGTTACACTCTATAGATACACTGTTACGCTCTATAGATACATTGTTACACTTCACTGTATAGTTATAATAATTATACTGTACATATATCAGTTTAGCATATATGACCAGTAGCTTGTTATACATCACACTGAATCACTTGTACATTGTATAATAATAATATAATAATGCAGGACCTGTTCAGAGGTCTTTAATTGGCATGCAATTATCCTCAATGTTTTTAGCGGTTAGCACACACGGTTAGCACACACACACCGGAAGACACACGCATGCATTGTCTCTTGTAGGATCGCCGATGCGATTAGTCTCTGCGATTAACCCATCCCGTCGTCCTTCCCCCCAAGGGCAGCCGGGAGCAGACAGGCGTCGGCGAGGGCCGCGCCAGGGGACCAATCCAAGTGCTCCTGCCCATCTTCGTCAAGGACGCCACAGCGTTAGCGATCTGTTGTTGTGCATGTTTTTCCATTGGGTTTATCTCATCGGGGGGGGGGGAACCCTTGCGAGCACGGGGCGAACATGCAAACTCCACACAGAAAGGCCTGGGAGATACCCCACCTGGGTACCTGGCATCATGGAAACCTGGTCCCCAAGCGGGAATCGAACCCTGGACCTTCTTGCTGTGAGGCGACAGTGTTAACCACTACACCACCGTGCGCCTATATTGTTAATGCACTGTACATTTGCACTCTGGTTAGATGTCATATATTCATTGTACTGTACTTGTGCTGTATGATGACAATACATTTTAATCTAATCGAATGTGATGTAATGTAATTGTGTTGCTGTGTAGGGAACAACCCACATGTATTTCCTGTTGTCTATTGAGATCAGCAAACACTGCAACAGAAAATACACTTGGGTCCATTTAGAATGTTGGTAGAATTCTGAGATAGAATTTTGAGGAAAGGCACTCAATACAAGACTGAGCTGTTCAGAGGTGTATCTTTTACAGTGTGAGGGGAGAGAAGAGGAGAGGAGGGGAGGGGAGAGGAGAGGAGAGGAGAGGAGAGGAGAGGAGAGGAGAGGAGAGGAGAGGAGAGGAGAGGAGAGGAGGGAGGGGAGGGGAGGGGAGGGGAGATGAGAGGAGAGGAGAGGAGAGGAGAGGAGAGGAGAGGAGAGGAGAGGAGAGGAGAGGAGAGGAGAGGAGAGGAGAGGAGAGGAGGGAGAGGAGAGGAGAGGAGAGGAGAGAGGGGGGAGAGGAGATGAGGGGGGGGAGAGGAGAGGAGGGGAGAGAAGAGGAGGGAAGGAGGTGTGAAGGAGGGAGTAGAACGGAGGGGAGAGAAGGGGAATTGTGTGAGAGATGGATGGAGGAAGTGAGGATGAGGGGGAGGGGGGAGAGCAGGGGTGAGAGGGAGGGAGGGAAGGAGAGAGGGAGGGGAGGAGGAGGGATGGAGGGAAGGAGAGAAATGGAGAGTGGATGGGAGAGAGAGAGAGAGAGAGAGAGAGAGAGAGAGAGAGAGAGAGAGAGAGAGAGAGAGAGAGAGAGAGAGAGAGAGAGAGAGAGAGAGAGAGAGAGAGAGGGGCTGTAAACATGGTAGATGGATGGTTCCATCAGCCACTATTTCATATCCCACTGTGTTGGCTGCCACAGAGCTCACAGCATGTGTACATGTCTGTGTATGCGTGTGTGTTTGTAAATCTGTGTGTATGTGTGTGCATGTGTGTACGGACATATATGTGTGTGTACATATGTGTGTGTGTGTGTGTGTGTGTATGTGTGTTATATGTGTGTATATGTGTGCATGAGAGATAAAGTGATCGAGCATGAATGAGTTCAGTGTGTGTGTATATGTTGTATTTTGTATGTGTTGTGTATGTGTGTGTGTGTGTGTGTGTGTGTGTGTGTGTGTGAAAGGGAGAGTGATAAAGTGTGTGTATATTTGTGCAAATGTACAATGCGAGTGTCTCTCTATGTGTGTGGTGTGTGAGAGAGAGAGAGAGTAGATTTGTAGGTGTGTGTGTGTGTGTGTAGGTTTGAAGTTGTGTTTGTGTATGTATGTTGTGTGCGTGTAGATATGAGTAGATTGTACTGGTGTGTGTGTGTGTGTGTGTTTGTGTGTGTGTGTGTGAGAGAGTAGGTTTGTAGGTGTGTGTGTGTGTGTGTGTGTGTGTGAGAGATATAGGTTTGTAGGTGTGTGTGTGTGTTTGTGTCTGAGAGAGTAGGTTTGTAGGTGTGTGTGCTCACAATACCAACATTAGTATCCCAATACTCGATACCGAAACGATACTGATTGGATACTCAGTACCTAATAGACAGGTGATCTGGTAAAATAAAGGTAAAATAAATAAATAGTTAGTTAGTTAGTTGGGTTGAATGAATAGTTTATTTTCGGTCTTTGTTTACAGATCAATCAAAAACACACTTGTGTGGACTTTCAAAAGGAAAAAAGAGAAAGAAAGAAAAATCACAAATGTACATATTCAAAGTAAGCTCACACACAAAATCCAAACTCAATGACCAAAAAAAGGAATAGGCTGAAGCACATTATTTTTGCCTATCCTTTACAATTCTTAAAAACTAAATATACTTTAATATAAGAAAGAAAAGCTTAAAATATGCTGCAAGATATAATATTTTTATTTTTTTATGTTTTACTCAAAACTGTACTCCTGGATTATTTGATCCTTTAAGACCTTTTTAAATCTCCCCTGAGAAGTACACAACTTCAACCCGTCACTAAGGCTATTCCACAATTAGATTAGGGTTAGATTTGCTTGGTGAGTTTTGAAGCGTTAACTTTCCGCACAACACTGTTTTACAGCACCTTTTGCGTACAAGCTTCGTCATGTCAGTGGGTTCACCGTCAGCGTCGGCTCTGTAGGCATAGTAGTCCCACAGTAGACGTAGCAGCCCCTTGTGTTACCCAGTACAACTAGGCCTGGAGGTTTTATAGCTGAAGTACCGGGCGTTGGGGAATTCTAGAACTGAAAAAGTACCTACTTTTCAGTGCACCACTGGTAGGTGTGAGTGTGTGTGTGTGAGAGAGAGAGAGAGAGAGAGAGAGAGAGAGAGAGAGAGAGAGAGAGAGAGAGAGAGAGAGAGAGAGAGAGAGAGAGAGAGAGAGAGAGAGAGAGAGAAGAGAGAGAGAGAGAGAGAGAGAGAGAGAGAAGGTGTGTGTTATAGTAATCCAGTCAAATTAATTAGACACACACACACAGATGTTCCGCAGCTTTTCGTGAAGATGCCTCAGGATGAAAACATGCTGAGAACAGAAGAGATGTAGCATATGGAGAGAGAGAGAGAAAGAGAGAGAGAAACACACACACACACACACACACACACACACACACACACACACACACACACACACACACACCATAGAGCGGGTAATCATTGTTTTTTCTGCTATTTCTTGATTTTATGAACTGTACCTTTTTCTCTTTCTGTAATGTCATTATTATTGACTTTGCTTTGGCAACATTGTAAAGTCTATTGAATTAAATTACATTAAATTGAGAGACAGACAGACAGACAGACATACAGACAGACAGACAGACAGACAGACAGACAGACAGACAGACAGACAGACAGACAGACAGACAGACAGACAGACAGACAGACAGACAGACAGACAGACAGACAGACAGACAGACATACAGACAGACAGACAGAGGGATGAGGATAGAGATAGACAGAGAGCGAGAGAGAGAGCGAGAGAGAGCAAGAGAGAGAGAGAGAGAGAGAGAGAGAGAGACAAAGAGAGAGAGAGAGAGAGAGACAAAGAGAGAGAGAGTGTGTGGGTGTACCCATATAAAGGTCACTGAAGACTTCAGTGACGAGGTCCACTCTCTCTCTCCTCCTTAAAGGAGAATGTATCATCTGTTACCCTAACTGTCAGTGGGCAGCCCCAGTCCAGCACAACTCTAGTTGTAATGCAAGGATGCAGTTAAAGGCAGGGGTTTGCCATTGCGAGTTATCTAGAATCTGAGTGTTGTCTCTTGTAGTTTAATCCTGACAACTTCACCTCGACTGAAACGTGGTGGTTTTTATGTACCTTTATCAATAATTACTTTTTATTCCTCTCCTGTTGACAGATATCTTTCGATGTGAAGCACCTTTATAGCTGGCAAAATCACTCACTCACTCACTCACTCACTCACCTCACTCACTCACTCACTCACTCACTCACTCACTCACTCACTCACTCACTCACTCACTCACTCACTCATCACTCACTCACTCACTCACTCACTCACTCACTCACTCACTCACTCACTCACTCACTCACTCACTCACTCACTCACTCACTCACTCACTCACTCACTCACTCACTCACTCACTCACTCACTCACCCACCCACTCACTCACTCACTCACTCACTCACTCACTCACTCACTCACTCACTCACTCACTCACTCACTCACTCACTCACTCACTCACTCACTCACTCACTCACTCACTCACTCACTCACTCACTCACTCACTCACTCACTCACTCAAACTCAATCATGGTTAGCCACTCTGCCCCTAGTGGTACAGAGAACAGTTAGCTTCACATCAATGACCTTCTTGCTGTGAGGCAGCAGTACTAACCTCTGAACCCAGGACCTTCTTGCTGTGAGGCAGCAGTACTAACCTCTGAACCCAGGACCTTCTTGCTGTGAGGCAGCAGTACTAACCTCTGAACCCAGGACCTTCTTGCTGTGAGGCAGCAGTACTAACCACTACCGTACATACCCATCACATGTTTTCTGTTTATCTCTCCTCCTCTCTTTCCTTCCCTCAAGTTCTCTTTCTTTCTTTCTTTCTTTCTTTCTTTCTTTCTTTCTTTCTTTCTTTCTTTCTTTCTTCTTTCTTTCTTTCTTTCTTTCTTTCTTCTTTCTTTCTTTCT
>NC_140178.1:24436523-24466523 GCF_963971535.1 Notolepis coatsorum
ATAATAAGTATAATAAGCATCTTATTAATAATGAGATAGTGAAATACTGACATATACAATGCTACATGTTTTATATACAGCAAATACATATCAGATAATATGGTAATACTCAAGAATAATACCATTTTGGACGTATATATTGTCCACAGGGCATTCGATATATCAGTACGTATTAGTGAGTATTATGTAAGGATGTTAATAGTGAGATAGTGAAATATTGCAGTATTAAATGGATGGACTGCATTCATATTGTGCTTTTATCCAAAGCGCTATAGAACTTATTCCTCACACTCACCCATTCACTCACACATTCACTCACACATTCACTCACACATTCACTCACACATTCACTCACACATTCACTCACACATTCACTCACACATTCACTCACCGACGGCGGAGGCGACAAGGTGCCAACCTGCTCATCAGGAGAAGTTAGGGGTTCAGTGTCTTGCTCAAGGACACTTCGGCATGCTGCCCGGGAGGAGTGGGAATTGAACTGGGAACCTTCTGAATACCAGACAACCTGCTCTACCTTGTGTGAGCCATGACTGTTGCCCACAAAGGTAATACGCTTTCCAGCTTTATTGTGTTATCCTTGATGATACTTAAAATAAATGACTAAATAAATAAAATGTCATTAAATAAACTCATTCATATCATATCATATTCAATACTCAGGTAATATTCCAATATTAACCCACAAGTATCTCATCATTAATTCGCTGCATGTAAACATTATACCATTAACCTCAATAAGCTCATATTCTGATAATGAGAAATCCGAGAGTGGAGGTGTAGCATTGTGATACACACTAATGACACATGTAAAACACTAGGGGAAAAAAAACGATTCACTGTATAGCAAATGTATTTATTTATTATTATCATTATTGCTTTTATTTGAATATATTAAAAAAAAAATTAAATAACCACGCTGATTCCTGAATAGATTCGAATAGATTTTTAACCTCACAAAATATTAGTTTCATCACCCGCTGTGTTTCCCGTGGGGAAGTGGACGGATGAGGCTGTGAGCGGAACGAATCAATATTCCCTAATTCTTATTTCCCTATATAGGAGAATCAATTGAGGTCCCCAATTAGTTGTAAACCCTCTCAGAAGAATGATGTGAATTCAGACACTAATCGTACATCATCTATGTGCGTCCATTGGGCACATAAACAAATGGTGACAGCTTTCTCACTTGTGTTAAGTTAATATTCATGTAAGTATTGAGCCAAGAGAAGCGCTGCAAATTAATCTTAGTCCTGCAAATGTTAGTCCTTTTTCAAAAAAATTATTTCTGTCGTTTGCTTGTGCCTCCATTCTAGAATCATGTAGCTAATGTAAGCAATGTTTGACTGTTATTTATGCCTTAAAAGCTAATCTGCCAGCTGATGCTAATTTCGCTACCTATGATATCCACTCGCCTACATGATGCTTCCTTTGAGAGCTGTATTAATGTTCATATCATTTACTGCTCCTAAGAAATGCCCACAGGATGGTAAGTATCCTAACATTAGCATGAACGTTAGCTACTGCCAGTGCCAACAATTTACAGTCACGTCGAGCGTACATACAGAAATAAGCAAATAAAATCACAACAATAAAACAAGGTGAGACAAAAGTAAGGATAACAAATCAATTTAAACAGGATTGACAATGGTTGGAGAGATCAATGTTTTAAATTCTGCAACAGAGGGGAGAATCTCACACTGGAGTGTTGGAGTGTGTAAAGCATCATATTAAATATGTATACAGGTATACATGGTCAGCTAGTGGATGTTTTTAAAGTTCAGTTGGATATTTCAGTCTATGGAACAAAGAAATATACCATCTTTTGTAAAGAACTGAGGAAGACACATTCTATACACACCTCTCTATCCGTGAAATGAAATAACATTTAATTCAATGAACAAATGTAATAACAATTACATATAGAATAGATCAGTCCGTTATTTATTTGCTCCAGTGGTTCTCGACCTTTTAACCCCCAAGGTCACCCTGTGTCCAAGGAATTATCCCAGGGTCCCCCCTGGGAGACATAACCCTTCTGCTTGTCATTGTTGTGGCCCTGTACACACTCCGACGCAGTTTGTCCAGCTTATTCCAATCATTAACTACCTCAAGGACGCCCCGGCACAAGAAACGCTGGCTTAATCAGTTATGTTTAATCATTAATGTTTTGTTCAGTACGTATTAGTGAGTATATGTAAGGATGTTACTAGTGAGATAGTGAAATATTGCAGTATTAAATGGATGGACTGCACTTATATTGTGCTTTTATCCAAAGTGCTTTAGAACGTACGCCTATGAACTTAAAGCTGTGATCTACGACTCGACTACCGACTTTCAAGAGAGACTCTCAACCACCTCTTCACTCTTCCACCTCTTCACTCTTCCACCTCTTCACTCAGCCACCTCTTCACTCAGCCACCCCTTCACTCAACCACCTCTTCACTCAGCCACCTCTTCACTCTTCCACCTCTTCACTCAGCCACCTCTTCACTCTTCCACCTCTTCACTCAACCACCTCTTCACTCAGCCACCTCTTCACTCAGCCACCTCTTCACTCAGCCACCTCTTCACTCAACCACCTCTTCACTCAGCCACCTCTTCACTCTTCCACCTCTTCACTCAACCACCTCTTCACTCAGCCACCTCTTCACTCAACCACCTCTTCACTCTTCCACCTCTTCACTCAGCCACCTCTTCACTCAGCCACCTCTTCACTCAGCCACCTCTTCACTCTTCCACCTCTTCACTCAACCACCTCTTCACTCTTCCACCTCTTCACTCAACCACCTCTTCACTCAACCACCTCTTCACTCAACCACCTCTTCACTCAGCCACCTCTTCACTCAGCCACCTCTTCACTCAACCACCTCTTCACTCTTCCACCTCTTCACTCAACCACCTCTTCACTCAACCACCTCTTCACTCAACCACCTCTTCACTCAACCACCTCTTCACTCAGCCACCTCTTCACTCAGCCACCCCTTCACTCAGCCACCTCTTCACTCAACCACCTCTTCACTCTTCCACCTCTTCACTCAACCACCTCTTCACTCTTCCACCTCTTCACTCAACCACCTCTTCACTCAACCACCTCTTCACTCAACCACCTCTTCACTCAGCCACCTCTTCACTCAACCACCTCTTCACTCTTCCACCTCTTCACTCAACCACCTCTTCACTCAACCACCTCTTCACTCAGCCACCTCTTCACTCAGCCACCCCTTCACTCAGCCACCTCTTCACTCAACCACCTCTTCACTCTTCCACCTCTTCACTCAACCACCTCTTCACTCTTCCACCTCTTCACTCAACCACCTCTTCACTCAGCCACCTCTTCACTCAACCACCTCTTCACTCAGCCACCTCTTCACTCAACCACCTCTTCACTCAGCCACCTCTTCACTCAACCACCTCTTCACTCTTCCACCTCTTCACTCAGCCACCTCTTCACTCAGCCACCTCTTCACTCTTCCACCGCTTCACTCAGCCACCTCTTCACTCAACCACCTCTTCACTCAGCCACCTCTTCACTCAGCCACCTCTTCACTCAGCCACCTCTTCACTCAGCCACCTCTTCACTCAACCACCTCTTCACTCAACCACCTCTTCACTCAGCCACCTCTTCACTCAGCCACCTCTTCACTCAACCACCTCTTCACTCAGCCACCTCTTCACTCTTCCACCTCTTCACTCAACCACCTCTTCACTCAGCCACCTCTTCACTCAACCACCTCTTCACTCAGCCACCTCTTCACTCAACCACCTCTTCACTCAGCCACCTCTTCACTCAACCACCTCTTCACTCAGCCACCTCTTCACTCAGCCACCTCTTCACTCAGCCACCTCTTCACTCAGCCACCTCTTCACTCAGCCACCTCTTCACTCAACCACCTCTTCACTCAGCCACCTCTTCACTCAACCACCTCTTCACTCAACCACCTCTTCACTCAACCACCTCTTCACTCTTCCACCTCTTCACTCAGCCACCTCTTCACTCAACCACCTCTTCACTCAACCACCTCTTCACTCAACCACCTCTTCACTCAGCCACCTCTTCACTCTTCCACCTCTTCACTCTTCCACCTCTTCACTCAACCACCTCTTCACTCAGCCACCTCTTCACTCTTCCACCTCTTCACTCTTCCACCTCTTCACTCAGCCACCTCTTCACTCAACCACCTCTTCACTCAACCACCTCTTCACTCAGCCACCTCTTCACTCAACCACCTCTTCACTCAGCCACCTCTTCACTCAACCACCTCTTCACTCAACCACCTCTTCACTCAACCACCTCTTCACTCTTCCACCTCTTCACTCAGCCACCTCTTCACTCAACCACCTCTTCACTCAGCCACCTCTTCACTCAGCCACCTCTTCACTCAACCACCTCTTCACTCAGCCACCTCTTCACTCAACCACCTCTTCACTCAACCACCTCTTCACTCAACCACCTCTTAACCCAACCACCTCTTCACTCTTCCACCTCTTCACTCTTCCACCTCTTCACTCTTCCACCTCTTCACTCAACCACCTCTTCACTCAACCACCTCTTCACTCAGCCACCTCTTCACTCAACCACCTCTTCACTCAACCACCTCTTCACTCAACCACCTCTTCACTCAGCCACCTCTTCACTCAACCACCTCTTCACTCAGCCACCTCTTCACTCAACCACCTCTTCACTCAGCCACCTCTTCACTCAACCACCTCTTCACTCAGCCACCTCTTCACTCAACCACCTCTTCACTCAGCCACCTCTTCACTCTTCCACCTCTTCACTCTTCCACCTCTTCACTCAACCACCTCTTCACTCAACCACCTCTTCACTCTTCCACCTCTTCACTCAGCCACCTCTTCACTCAACCACCTCTTCACTCAGCCACCTCTTCACTCAACCACCTCTTCACTCTTCCACCTCTTCACTCTTCCACCTCTTCACTCTTCCACCTCTTCACTCAACCACCTCTTCACTCAACCACCTCTTCACTCAACCACCTCTTCACTCAGCCACCTCTTCACTCAACCACCTCTTCACTCAGCCACCTCTTCACTCAACCACCTCTTCACTCAGCCACCTCTTCACTCAACCACCTCTTCACTCAGCCACCTCTTCACTCAACCACCTCTTCACTCTTCCACCTCTTCACTCAGCCACCTCTTCACTCAACCACCTCTTCACTCAACCACCTCTTCACTCAACCACCTCTTCACTCAACCACCTCTTCACTCAGCCACCTCTTCACTCTTCCACCTCTTCACTCAGCCACCTCTTCACTCAACCACCTCTTCACTCAACCACCTCTTCACTCAACCACCTCTTCACTCAACCACCTCTTCACTCAGCCACCTCTTCACTCAGCCACCTCTTCACTCAGCCACCTCTTCACTCTTCCACCTCTTCACTCAGCCACCTCTTCACTCAGCCACCTCTTCACTCTTCCACCTCTTCACTCAACCACCTCTTCACTCAACCACCTCTTCACTCTTCCACCTCTTCACTCAACCACCTCTTCACTCAACCACCTCTTCACTCAACCACCTCTTCACTCAACCACCTCTTCACTCAACCACCTCTTCACTCAACCACCTCTTCACTCTTCCACCTCTTCACTCAACCACCTCTTCACTCTTCCACCTCTTCACTCAACCACCTCTTCACTCAACCACCTCTTCACTCTTCCACCTCTTCACTCAACCACCTCTTCACTCAACCACCTCTTCACTCAGCCACCTCTTCACTCAGCCACCCCTTCACTCAGCCACCTCTTCACTCAACCACCTCTTCACTCTTCCACCTCTTCACTCAGCCACCTCTTCACTCAACCACCTCTTCACTCTTCCACCTCTTCACTCAACCACCTCTTCACTCAGCCACCTCTTCACTCAACCACCTCTTCACTCTTCCACCTCTTCACTCAGCCACCTCTTCACTCTTCCACCTCTTCACTCAACCACCTCTTCACTCAACCACCTCTTCACTCTTCCACCTCTTCACTCAGCCACCTCTTCACTCAACCACCTCTTCACTCTTCCACCTCTTCACTCAACCACCTCTTCACTCAGCCACCTCTTCACTCAGCCACCTCTTCACTCAACCACCTCTTCACTCTTCCACCTCTTCACTCAACCACCTCTTCACTCTTCCACCTCTTCACTCAGCCACCTCTTCACTCAACCACCTCTTCACTCTTCCACCTCTTCACTCAACCACCTCTTCACTCAACCACCTCTTCACTCAGCCACCTCTTCACTCAACCACCTCTTCACTCTTCCACCTCTTCACTCAACCACCTCTTCACTCAACCACCTCTTCACTCAGCCACCTCTTCACTCAACCACCTCTTCACTCAACCACCTCTTCACTCAGCCACCTCTTCACTCTTCCACCTCTTCACTCTTCCACCTCTTCACTCAACCACCTCTTCACTCTTCCACCTCTTCACTCTTCCACCTCTTCACTCTTCCACCTCTTCACTCAGCCACCTCTTCACTCAGCCACCTCTTCACTCAACCACCTCTTCACTCAGCCACCTCTTCACTCAGCCACCTCTTCACTCAACCACCTCTTCACTCAGCCACCTCTTCACTCTTCCACCTCTTCACTCAACCACCTCTTCACTCTTCCACCTCTTCACTCTTCCACCTCTTCACTCAACCACCTCTTCACTCTTCCACCTCTTCACTCAACCACCTCTTCACTCAGCCACCTCTTCACTCTTCCACCTCTTCACTCTTCCACCTCTTCACTCAGCCACCTCTTCACTCAACCACCTCTTCACTCAACCACCTCTTCACTCAACCACCTCTTCACTCTTCCACCTCTTCACTCTTCCACCTCTTCACTCTTCCACCTCTTCACTCAGCCACCTCTTCACTCTTCCACCTCTTCACTCAGCCACCTCTTCACTCTTCCACCTCTTCACTCAACCACCTCTTCACTCAGCCACCTCTTCACTCTTCCACCTCTTCACTCTTCCACCTCTTCACTCTTCCACCTCTTCACTCTTCCACCTCTTCACTCAGCCACCTCTTCACTCAGCCACCTCTTCACTCAACCACCTCTTCACTCTTCCACCTCTTCACTCAACCACCTCTTCACTCAACCACCTCTTCACTCAACCACCTCTTCACTCAACCACCTCTTCACTCAACCACCTCTTAACCCAACCACCTCTTAACCCAACCACCTCTTCACTCTTCCACCTCTTCACTCTTCCACCTCTTCACTCTTCCACCTCTTCACTCAACCACCTCTTCACTCAACCACCTCTTCACTCAGCCACCTCTTCACTCAGCCACCTCTTCACTCAACCACCTCTTCACTCAGCCACCTCTTCACTCAGCCACCTCTTCACTCAGCCACCTCTTCACTCTTCCACCTCTTCACTCTTCCACCTCTTCACTCAACCACCTCTTCACTCAACCACCTCTTCACTCAACCACCTCTTCACTCAACCACCTCTTCACTCAGCCACCTCTTCACTCAACCACCTCTTCACTCAGCCACCTCTTCACTCAACCACCTCTTCACTCAGCCACCTCTTCACTCAACCACCTCTTCACTCAGCCACCTCTTCACTCAGCCACCTCTTCACTCTTCCACCTCTTCACTCTTCCACCTCTTCACTCAGCCACCCCTTCACTCAACCACCTCTTCACTCAGCCACCTCTTCACTCAGCCACCTCTTCACTCAGCCACCTCTTCACTCAACCACCTCTTCACTCAGCCACCTCTTCACTCAGCCACCTCTTCACTCTTCCACCTCTTCACTCTTCCACCTCTTCACTCAACCACCTCTTCACTCAACCACCTCTTCACTCAACCACCTCTTCACTCAACCACCTCTTCACTCAGCCACCTCTTCACTCAACCACCTCTTCACTCAGCCACCTCTTCACTCAACCACCTCTTCACTCAGCCACCTCTTCACTCAACCACCTCTTCACTCAACCACCTCTTCACTCAACCACCTCTTCACTCAACCACCTCTTCACTCAACCACCTCTTCACTCAGCCACCTCTTCACTCAACCACCTCTTCACTCAGCCACCTCTTCACTCAACCACCTCTTCACTCAGCCACCTCTTCACTCAACCACCTCTTCACTCAGCCACCTCTTCACTCTTCCACCTCTTCACTCTTCCACCTCTTCACTCAGCCACCTCTTCACTCAACCACCTCTTCACTCTTCCACCTCTTCACTCTTCCACCTCTTCACTCTTCCACCTCTTCACTCAACCACCTCTTCACTCTTCCACCTCTTCACTCAACCACCTCTTCACTCAGCCACCTCTTCACTCTTCCACCTCTTCACTCAGCCACCTCTTCACTCAGCCACCTCTTCACTCAACCACCTCTTCACTCTTCCACCTCTTCACTCTTCCACCTCTTCACTCTTCCACCTCTTCACTCAACCACCTCTTCACTCAACCACCTCTTCACTCAACCACCTCTTCACTCAACCACCTCTTCACTCAGCCACCTCTTCACTCAACCACCTCTTCACTCAGCCACCTCTTCACTCTTCCACCTCTTCACTCTTCCACCTCTTCACTCTTCCACCTCTTCACTCAGCCACCTCTTCACTCAGCCACCTCTTCACTCTTCCACCTCTTCACTCAACCACCTCTTCACTCAGCCACCTCTTCACTCAGCCACCTCTTCACTCTTCCACCTCTTCACTCAGCCACCTCTTCACTCAGCCACCTCTTCACTCAGCCACCTCTTCACTCTTCCACCTCTTCACTCAACCACCTCTTCACTCAACCACCTCTTCACTCAACCACCTCTTCACTCAACCACCTCTTCACTCAGCCACCTCTTCACTCTTCCACCTCTTCACTCAACCACCTCTTCACTCTTCCACCTCTTCACTCAACCACCTCTTCACTCAGCCACCTCTTCAATCTTCCACCTCTTCACTCAGCCACCTCTTCACTCAGCCACCTCTTCACTCTTCCACCTCTTCACTCAGCCACCTCTTCACTCAACCACCTCTTCACTCAGCCACCTCTTCACTCAACCACCTCTTCACTCAACCACCTCTTCACTCAACCACCTCTTCACTCAGCCACCTCTTCAATCTTCCACCTCTTCACTCAGCCACCTCTTCACTCAGCCACCTCTTCACTCAGCCACCTCTTCACTCAACCACCTCTTCACTCAGCCACCTCTTCAATCTTCCACCTCTTCACTCAACCACCTCTTCACTCAACCACCTCTTCACTCAGCCACCTCTTCACTCAGCCACCTCTTCACTCAGCCACCTCTTCACTCTTCCACCTCTTCACTCAACCACCTCTTCACTCAGCCACCTCTTCAATCTTCCACCTCTTCACTCTTCCACCTCTTCACTCAGCCACCTCTTCACTCAACCACCTCTTCACTCAACCACCTCTTCACTCAACCACCTCTTCACTCAACCACCTCTTCACTCAACCACCTCTTCACTCAACCACCTCTTCACTCAACCACCTCTTCACTCAACCACAGGACCGATACAACATGGCTGGGGTCTGGAAATAGAGGTCCCTGTGTTTGTGTTCTGGTTGGCCAGTGCAACGTCTGATATTTTTCATTCATCATCATTCACAGAGTAGCACAGAAGGTCAGGGGTCAAATCATCCACCTGCCACCTGCTGAGAACCTGGAGGAGATTGGCCAAGGTTTTGCACAATGCGCTGCAGGTCCCAGGTGTCCACCATTGCTAGGGGGGGGGGGGGGGGGGGGGGCATTAGATGGGTGCCAGGTCAGGATCACCCCCCCCCCCCCCCCCCCGCATCAGGATGCCAACTGCTACCTAAATAGGAAGCTGTTCCACTCAGTTCAGCTGCAGGTCATGTGTGACCATAAAGGCAGATTTATTGACATCTATGTCGGCTGACCAGGGACAGTTCATGCCTCTGAAGAACATCCCATCTTCACAGAGAGAGACACCATCCCCCTGAGTGATACTGCATCCTAGGAGACGGTGGGTAGTGGGTACCCCTGCGTCTCAAGACCCACCTTGGTGATGACTCTGTACAGGGAGCCAGTGAGAGATCTGGTGAGAGATCTGGTGAGAGCCCGCTCCAACCACTGCACGCAACATCATTTACATTTTTCTTCCCCAGTGCTGTGCGCAGCCTGAATAACTCCAAAGGCTAGATTTGTATATTATCCTATTTTGTTTTGGTGTGTTATTAGTCAGGTTTGTGGAAGTGCTGTTTTTGTGTGTCTGTGCATCATGCACTTTTACTGTAAATTGTGCCTCTATGCATTATACTTAACTATGATATGCACTTTTAGGGGATGTTGATATCAACTTTTAGCATTTGTCCTTTTATACTGTCTGTGTTTTTACATATTTTTCCTGTACTGTTTCTATTATGCTCCTGTATTGGATTAGTTGTAGACACACAGTGTTTGCTCTGTACCTGTATTCCAATGTGGATTCGTCCATACATGGCAAATAAAATCTTTGACTTTGACTTTGATTTTCACATTTACATTTACAGTAGTCATTCAGCTGACGCTTTTATCCAAAGCGACTTACAAATTGTGCACAACAAGTCAGCAGGAGGGGTAAACCTCAGGCAGCTAAGAGTAAGTGGTGTTGTTCGTCTAGCAGTGCTGAGTTTGAGTGCTACTGAGTGCATAGTACAGTGTAGACATATTAGCATAGGAGATAGTAGTATAGATTCCCCAAGGGCAAAGGCAGGCTGATTTTATGCCTATGTTAATTTTATACGAATTGCTGTCGTGAAAAGTGCTATATAGATAAGTTATTAATATTTATAAAGTCTGTAAAGTCGACATTGAAAATGAGGGTGACCTCAATTGTCTTTTCGAGAATAAATAAAGGTTTTGAATGAATGAATGAATAAAGGAATATCTTATAGACATAGTAGCATAGTAGATAGTAGTATAGGTATAGTAGCATAGTACATAGTAGATAGTAGTATAGACATAGTAGCATACAGTAGTAGGTAGTAGTATAGTTATAGTGGCATAGTACATAGTAGATAGTAGTATAGACATACAGTAGTACTGTAGCATTGTAGATAGTAGTATAGACATAGTAGCATAGTACATAGTAGTAAAAGACAGTATTTCATTTATTTAATAATTTTTATTCAGATATTGTTTGAAAAAGTGTGTTTTTAGTCGACGGGAAGATTGGGCGGGTTTGCGCTGATTGTGTTGGGAAGGTCCCTTCCACCGCCGCAGAGCGAGGACAGAGAATAGCTGCTTCGTTTCCACGACCCCCCCCCCCCCCCCCCCCCAGGAGCCCCCCAGGAGCGGGTCTCAGGTGGCCAGGAGACTCAGACGTAACATCATTGAGAGAGATCCTTCGACATCACGAAGACAACGAGGCGTTCCGTCTCCCCCCCCAAGGCCCCTGGAGGTCAAGCCATCCTTCGCCCTCGCTGTGGTCCCCCGCTGACTGTGCCGTCCTCCTCCTACATAACCTGTGCGTCACTAATGGAACCAGAGCAGATCGTCATGTGGCCTGACGACAACGCTGCTGACGCACCGGAGTGCGAGGTGGCGGATGTTGCAGGACGGAGAGAGAGAACCTTATAGGTCGCCTGGCAGCTGCTGCCGTCTCCCATCGCCCCCCTGTTGCCATGTCCGTCTCCCATCGCCTGGCCGTCTCCCATCGCCTGGCCGTCTCCCATCGCCCCCCTGTTGCCATGTCCGTCTCCCATCGCCTGGCCGTCTCTCTCTCTCTCTCTCTCTCCTCTCTTTGCAGGCACTGGCTCTGTCTGTCTCTGTCTCTGTCTCTGTCTGTCTTTGTCTCTGCTCCGTCTCCGTCTCTGTCTGTCTCTGTCTCTGTCTCTGTCTCTGTCTGTCTCTGCTCTGTCTCTGTCTGTCTCTGTCTCTGCTCTGTCTCTGTCTCTGTCTCTGTCTCTGCCTCTGTCTCTGTCTCTGTCTCTGTCTGTCTCTGTCTCTGGTACTGTCTCTGTCTGTCTCTGTCTCTGTCTCTGTCTCTGTTTCTGTCTCTGTCTCTGTCTCTCTCTCTCTCTCTCTCTCTGTCTCTGTCTCTGTCTCTGTCTGTCTCTGTCTCTGCTCTGTCTCTGTCTCTATCTCTGTCTCTGGTACTGTATCTGTCTGTCTCTGCCTCTGTCTCTGTCTCTGTCTCTGTCTCTGTCTGTCTCTGTCTCTGCTCTGTCTCTATCTCTGTCTCTGTCTCTGTCTCTGGTACTGTCTCTGTCTGTCTCTGCCTCTGTCTCTGTCTCTGTCTCTGTCTCTGTTTCTGTCTCTGTCTCTGTCTCTGTTTCTGTCTCTGTCTCTGTTTCTGTCTCTGTCTCTGTCTCTGTCTCTGTTTCTGTCTCTGTCTGTCTCTGTCTCTGTCTCTGGTACTGTCTCTGTCTCTGTCTCTGTCTCTGTCTCTGTCTCTCTGTCTCTGTCTCTGTCTCTGTCTCTGTCTCTCTGTCTCTGTCTCTGTCTCTGTCTCTGGTACTGGGTCCAGACCTGCCCCAACACGCTGTGGCGAAATTTACGATGGAGAACCAGATTCCTCTCCCAACTCCGTTCCAACTGTACCTAATCGTATCTTAAATTGTGATAAGTGATCAAGTGAATAAAGCTCAGTTGGGTCTTATAGAATAAAGCTCAGTTGGGTCTTATAGAATAAAGCTCAGTTGGGTCTTATAGAATAAAGCTCAGTTGGGTCTTATAGAATAAAGCTCAGTTGGGTCTTATAGAATAAAGCTCAGTTGGGTCTTATAGAATAAAGCTCAGTTGGGTATAAAAAAGAATCATGCGTAGCAGCTGACAGCTGCCTGAGCCTAATTTTGCCTCATCAGTCATTATGTAAGTACGTTTTCTAAAGCACATTTAAAACAACTGTAGTTGCACCAAAGTGCTATACATATAAATGGCACTATAATAAAACACAGTTAAAAACATGAAAAAATACGAGAAATATAACAACAAGAAAGATATTAAAAAAAAGGATACACAACATGAGTAGGTGTGAATCAGATTATCCAGGCTTAAAAATGCCCAGTTTAAAAGCAAAAGCTAAAAGGCCTGCTGGGTAAACAGGTAGGTTTTTAACCTGGATTTAAAGGCAGGCAGGGAGGGAGCGCACCTTATGTTGGTGTGTTAATAATCAAATTGATATATGTGTGATTGGGTTATGAAGATCAGCTGATCCTGAATAAGACCTTAACTGGGATATGAACTATTCAGTTGAAGACAGTGCAGCTCTCAGAACTGTCTGAACTGACCTGTATCTCACCCTAAATTCATCTCAGTCTGAACTCACAGTGACCCAGCAAGGCAATCTGTCTGCTAAAGTTTTCATATACTGCTGCATATTGCAACTGTCATGCAAATACATCACAACTCTAATTATGGCGATTTACCCTGTCTGTCTCTGTGTGTGTCTCTCTCTCTCTCACTCTATTTATTTCGCTCTCTCTTTCTATATCTCTCTCTCTCTGTTACTAGAATCTAAGCCATACACGTCGTTTATTTACCTTACAATCCTTAAAACCCCATTCATACTGTACATACATCAATAAATTGCTGTTGGTGTCAACGTTTAGCCATTTAGAAGGATGTTTTCGTCCAGTAGGAACAGTAGTTTTTACATCTTTACGTCCTACATCTTTACGTCCTACATTTTTACGTCTAATTTGTGTACGTCGTTTCACGTTTCTCTCAATGCTAGAAATAAACTAACCAAGACAGAAAGTGTGTGTGTGTGTGTGTGTGTGTGTGTGTGTGTGTGTGTGTGTGTGTGTGTGTGTGTGTGTGTGTGTGTGTGTTTGCGCAAGCGTGAGCACGCAAGGGGTTTATTGTAATATATTCAAATTTCTGCATCAAATTTTAAAAGCCTGTGGATAATCTTGGCCCTGAATTTAACCTGTGTGTGTGTGTGTGTGTGTGTGTGTGTGTGTGTGTGTGTGTGTGTGTGTGTGTGTGTGTGTGTGTGTGTGTGACCACAGGGTGACCCAGGGCTGGGGTCAAAGGTCACAGTTGAAGGCCAGGTCAATCTGCCTGAGGAGTCTGAGAGAGAGAGAGAGAGAGAGAGAGAGAGAGAGAGAGAGAGAGAGAGAGAGAGAGAGAGAGAGAGAGAGAGAGAGAGAGAGAGAGAGAGAGGAGAGAGGGAGAGAGGGAGAGAGAGAGAGAGAGAGAGGGAGAGGGAGAGGGAGAGGGAGAGGGAGAGAGGGAGGGATGGATGGAGGGAGAGAGAGATATGGAGGCTATGATGAATTGAAAATGGGGGACCCTGGTGGAAACAAGACGAAAGTCTTTCTCTGGTCTGCATCCCCTTAACAATTGTATGTATTGAGATGTACTGTACTGTACCCATTCTGCAATCTGTTAATAAACTTTTCAATCAATCAATCAATCAGGTCGTTCTGCCCCGTTCTGCTCTCCAGGATGGTGTTGCCCTCTTTTGGTCAAAACTAGTTACTGCGTTCCCCAAACCCACAGACATGGAAGATAACTCTCCTCCTTTATCAGGTCAGTGGTGAGGCATACAAACAAAACACTGACTAGTCCCTGTCCATCAGCTGTTCTCCTACGCAGAGAGTGGGACGTCGTTCCACTTGTGTTCTACTGTCAAACATCGCCCCCAAAGAGGAAGTACATTTGTAAGGTGCTACTCAGACTCATATTATTGTACATATTAGTGGTACTCTGTGTTCAACGTTGTAGCTGCATTTTCTCTCAAACTAATTTGATCGTGGACATCCGGATTTGGGCAGAGGTGTTTTGGAGGCTGCGATGTATACTGTAGGTGTAGAGACAGCTCTGCGTAGTGTGTGGTTGATGTAATGTGTATACTGAATACTAAATGAGAAATATACCAAATAATAAAATATAAGCATCATGTGTAGCATGATGTATGCGCAAGACCGGGGTCCGATTCCTGGAGGGTTACAGTGGTGCCGTGATTTTTAAGGGTTCGCATGGATGATTTTTTTTTGTGCCAATATGATTCAGGAAAATTCCTGTTACTGTGAAGAACCCAGGGCATAATGACCTGAAACAGGCTGGCTGACTGACTCATTTAAAGTGTTAGGCACAATGTTTGTAATAATTTATCCCCCTTCCCAACCTCCCCCACATCATTAGTAATGATTAGGTCCAGAATGAAAGGGTCTCAATAACAAATGGGAAAGACCAACGCCTGTGTGGGGGGGGTCGGGGGGGTGGGGGTGGGGGGGGGGGCACACAAGGGACGTGTGTTCGCATGTGACAGGAAGATATTGTGTGTTTATGTGTGATACAAGTGTGTGTGTGGTTCTATGTGTGAATGAGTGTCACAAGTGACACAAGAATAAATATTGATGAAAAAGCAAAAGAAAACTAACAAAAAACACAATAAACGTCTATCTGTCTATCTATTCCGGTTCTATATTGTTGACCGCGACACCCTCCTGAACTGCAGGCGACCTCTCCCTGTGTTACCATGGTAACTTGGTGACCCCAGACTGACCACTAATCTGGTCGCCACGGCCACCGGCTGACCCTTAGGGTTTGGATGTGTGTGTGTCTACATGTGTGATTGTCTGATGATTGCACAGTGATGTCTGTGTGTGTGTGTGTGTGTGTGTGTGTGTGTGTGTGTGTGTGTGTGTGTGTGTGTGTGTGTGTGTGTATATATGGTTGAATCTGTTGGTCAAAGGTTCAAAAGGTCACAGGATGTCTGTCTGTGTGTGTATGTGCGTGTGTGGGTGGGGGGTTCAAAGGTCATTGGAACAAAGAAAGAGAGAGAAAGAGAGAAAATAAGAGAAAGTAAGATAATTTAATAAAACAAGAAAAGGTCAAAATGAAAAAGAACGAAAGTGAGAGAGAGAAAGAAAGAAAGAAAAAAAGAAAGAGAAAGAATGAAAGAAAGAAATTAAAAGAAAGAAAGAAAGAAAGAAAATGAGAAGTCAGGAGGTCAGAGGTCAGACTAAGTGGCTTTTCCTCTCTATTATTTGTGTGTGTGTCTGTATGTGTCCGTGTGTGGGTCCCTGTGTGTGTGTCTGTGTGTGTGTGTGTGTGTGTGTGTGTGTGTGTGTGTGTGTGTGTGTGTGTGTGTGTGTGTGTGTGTGTGTGTGTGTGTACTATAGGAGGGGTGTGGCTAGTGACCTTTAACCTTTGGACTTACCCACTGACTTCAGCCACACTATCTCAATAAGGACAGAATCATTAGTATTGAGTGTGTGTGTGTGTGTGTGTGTGTGTGTGTGTGTGTGTGTGTGTGTGTGTGTGTGTCCACGTGCAGTGGTAGAGTACATAAACAGAGGAAAATATGATTACTGTTACACTGTGACTTGTTTACAAGATTATCACAAGCTTATTTGTTGATATATTTCTCATACTCTATATATCAACACATAGCAACCATTGTCTCTTCCAACATGGAGGACAGATGGGAAAGACTATTCTATTCTAACTCTACTCCCTGGATCAAATGGAGAGGGTGTTGGACTTAGAGGCTGGTCAGTATTCTAGGGGTCACAGAGGGTCACTGGGAGGTCAACTAGGGTTCAACTCAGGGTTCAGGAGAGCTCACTGCTATAGTCTGTTCCGTGTAGCACACGGAGGATGTCCTTGTTAAGGTGTTTATAGTCTATTAATATATGTATAATATACAGTATCACTATCATTGATATATTGATTTAAAAAATATATATATATAAATGTGATTTTATATGTGATATTATATACTACTTGTGATTTAAAGTGTGATATTATATACTACTTTTACTTTGGTTGTTGTTGTTGTTGTTGTTGTTGTTGTTGTTGTTGTTGTTGTTGTTGTTGTTGTTGTTGTTGTTGTTGTTGTTGTTGTTGTTGTCATTGTTGTTACTATTATTATTATTATTATTATTATTATTATTATTATTATTATTATTATTATTATTATTATTATTATTATTATTATTATTATTATTATTATTATTATTATTATTATTATTATTATTATTATTATTATTATTATTATTATTATTATTATTATTATTATTATTATTATTATTATTATTATTATTATTATTATTATTATTATTATTATTATTATTATTATTATTATTATTATTATTATTATTATTATTATTATTATTATTATTATTATTATTATTATTATTATTATTATTATTATTATTATTATTATTATTACTACTACCTCTACTACTACTACTACTACTACTACTACTACTACTACTACTACTACTACTACTACTACTACTACTACTACTACTACTACTACTACTACTACTACTACTACTACTACTACTAATACTGTCAATGCAGATGTTGCTACTACAGTTATTACTACTACTACTGCTTCTGCTATACTAATAATAAAACAAACTTGGAAGTTGGAGGACACTAGGAGACACTAGGAAGTTGTGGGTTTACTTCCCCCCGCACAGAAAGACGAGATGTCAGATGATTGCAGGAAGACATCCCCACCACAAGGTGTCATCTGTGAGTAGCACCGGAGAGAGACGGAGAGAGAAAACGAGAGAGGGGGAGAGAGAGAAAGCAAGAGACAGAAAGAGGAGAGGAGGTAGAGGAGGGTGAATGGACACAGGGTGATGAAGAGGGAGGTAAAGGAGGGAGTTAGAGGAGGGTGAATGGATGGGGTGACGAAGGGGGGGGGGGTAGAGGAGGGTGAATGGACAGGGTGATGAGAGGAAGGTAGAAGAGGGAGGTAGAGGAGGGTGAATGGACAAGGTGATGAAGAGGGAGGTAGAGGAGGGTGAATGGACAAGGTGATGAAGAGGGAGGTAGAGATGGGTGAATGGACAGGGTGATGAAGAGGGAGGTAGAGGAGGGTGAATGGACAGAGTGATGAGGAGGGAGGTAGAGATGGGTGAATGGACTGGGTGATGAAGAGGGAGGTAGAGATGGGTGAATGGACAGAGTGATGAGGAGGGAGGTAGAGGAGGGTGAATTCAAACCTTTATTTATTCTCAAAAAGACAATTGAGGTCACCCTCATTTTCAATGTCGTCGAGACTTTACAGACATTTCAATGCACACATTTCTACAATATAAAAATTATAAATATTAATAACTATCTACATAGTACTTTTCACACATGGACCACAGTCCAGAGTGCCCCACAGCAATTAGTATAAAATGAACATCAGCACACAATTGACAGAATAAAGAACGATGCATAAATTGCAGACATAAGAATAGGTACACAGTCAATTTGACTCAAACTGAGTAAAATTGTACTCAGTTTGAGTAAAATGTACTCAGTTTGAGAAAAACCTACTCTGCGAAATTTACTGTGTATAAAATACAATAAAAGTAGTGCAATGTAAACGTGCAGACTTATTAATGTCGCTCAAAGGCATGTGAACCCCCCCGGAACAGCCAGTCCCCCAAACACCCCACACATCAATCCCTACCACACGAAGAGGGAGGTAGAGGAGGGTGAATGGACAGTGTGATGAAGAGGAGGTAGAGGAGGGTGAATGGACAGTGTGATGAAGAGGAGGTAGATGAGGGTGAATGGACAGTGTGATGAAGAGGAGGTAGAGGAGGGTGAATGGACAGTGTGATGAAGAGGAGGTAGAGGAGGGTGAATGGACAGTGTGACGAAGAGGGAGGTAGAGGAGGGTGAATGGACAGGGTTATGAAGAGGAGGTAGAGGAGGGTGAATGGACAGTGTGATGAAGAGGAGGTAAATGAGGGTGAATGGACAGTGTGATGAAGAGAAGGTAGAGGAGGGTGAATGGACAGGGTTATGAAGAGGAGGTAGAGGAGGGTGAATGGACAGTGTGACGAAGAGGAGGTAGAGGAGGGTGAATGGACAGTGTGATGAAGAGGAGGTAGAGGAGGGTGAATGGACAGTGTGACGAAGAGGAGGTAGAGGAGGGTGAATGGACAGTGTGATGAAGAGGAGGTAAATGAGGGTGAATGGACAGTGTGATGAAGAGAAGGTAGAGGAGGGTGAATGGACAGTGTGATGAAGAGGGAGGTAGAGGAGGGTGAATGGACAGGGTGATGACAAGGAGGTAGAGGTGTTGTGAAGGGTAAACGAAAATAGAAAATCTGTAATGTCAAACAGCGACCTCTAGGCAAAAGAGCCCCCTTTTGGTATTGCACTTTGTTTACATTCTTTGGTTGCCTTGTTTTGGTCTGATGTGGATATAGGGCGAGGGGGGTGCTACTGCTGGCCACACCCCAGGCTCTGCCAAGAAAGATTCACTTCTGGTTAAGCAGAATAAGCAATAAGTTACTAAACTCCAACCCACACATTTTACCAAAACTAAACAATGTAAACAAAGTGCAATACCAAGCAGGACTATTTTGCCCCGTAGAGGGCACTGTTTGATGGATTTAAAGACTCTTTACAGGGCTAGTTCAGATTTTTGGAACCCTAGCCCTGTTTAATACTTACCAAGGATGTTGTTCATTGGGTTGATTGAGTCTCAGCACAATCCATGCTCTTCTTCATACCAGCTCTGGATAGTTAGCCACAAACCAGTGCTAAGCTATTGTGGCTATTAGGAATATAACTGTGTCTAAACAACCAATCTGCCTGTACTCAAGAATAACTTTTTCACAAGACAGAGACATGAGCACAGGACAAGACAAGTTACCAGAGGTCATGTTTCAATTCCTCTACCGAGATCAAATGCAATGAAAATAACTGCTATGTATAGGGTCATCTCACAGTGGAATAGGTTACACTTACCATATATAATTAGTAATTACTCAAGCAACAAGGAAAGAAAGCTTTAAAAAACAAGTAAAGAGGTTACTTTTGGGTACAGGCACAATGCTTGATATATAACATTTTATTATTTTACTAGTAATTTTGTAATATGTTGGTATAATGCTAATGTAATGAGGTGGGTTGGGTTGGATGGGTGTGGGGGGGGGGATTATGTTTGATTATGTTATGTATATTGTTTTGTATGTTTATTGTTGGTTTTATTTTTAATTGTGTTGTTTGTTTGTATTTATTGTCTTGTGTGGACCCCAGGAAGAGTAGCTGTTGCCATTTGTAACAGCTAATGGGGATCCAAATAAACTTAAACTTAAAGCCAATGGGGTCAAGCTACCTGTCTGTACAAGCTGACAGAATGTAAGTGAAATCTACTCCACGGTGTTACACCGTGAGGCCCATCCTCCCTGAGGCCCATCGCTGCTATGCTCTGTGCTTCGTGCTGGTTGCCGGACTATACTCAAATCAACTTGAAATGGATCTAATCAGTGGATTGCATATTTTCGTCAAGAAGCAGAATAAGGCAGGGCGGTTAGGTGGCTTAGCGGAGATTGCGTTCGTCACCAACCCCGGAGCTGTGAGACAGCTCCGGCGTTGTCACCAGCTTGGCTGGCCGCTCACACTAATACAATTGGCAGTATTAGAGGGTGGGAGAAGCTGGCGGGGTGGGTCCGGGTCGTTGTAAACAGCGACTCCTACAGTTCGGTCGGGGCGCCTGCTAAGCGCGGATGGGACCTGAGTGGGATAGTGTGATCCTTCCACAAGCTACGCCCTCTCGGAGAATATCCGCGCTGCCAGGTGAAAAGAAGCGGTTGATTGGCTGGACGTGTGTCGGAGGAAGCACGTGATAGCCTCCACTCTCCCAGATGATCTGACTGTGGGGGGTAAGTGCGCAGCGACCAGGAAGGGGATTGGGAATTGGCATAACGACTAACATTGGGATGGGAGAAAATCGGAGGAAAATGGAGGGGGAAAAAGATCAATAATAATAAAAAAAAAGAAGCAGAATAAGGCAGGGCGGTTAGATGGCGTAGCGGAGATTGCGTTCGTCACCAACCCCGGAGCTGTGAGCTGGATTCGCCTGTTCGAATCCAGCTCACAGCTCCGGGGTTGTCACCAGCTTGGCTGGCCGTTCACACTAATACAATTGGCAGTATTAGAGGGTGGGAGAAGCTGGCGGGGTGGGTCCGGGTCGTTGTAAACAGCGACTCCTACAGTTCGGTCGGGGCGCCTGCTAAGCGCGGATGGGACCTGATCCTTCCCTCTCGGAGAATATCCGCGCTGCCAGGTGAAAAGAAGCGGTTGATTGGCTGGACGTGTGTCGGAGGAAGCACGTGATAGCCTCCACTCTCCCAGATGATCTGACTGTGGGGGGTAAGTGTGCAGCGACCAGGAAGGGGATTGGGAATTGGCATAACGACTAACATTGGGATGGGAGAAAATTGGAGGAAAATGGAGGGGGAAAAAGATAAAAAAAATAAAAAAAAATAAGCAGAATAAGGCTAACCCTCTCTGCCTCTTGGGACATCTCAATCGGGCTACCAACTTGAAGACGTGGTCATTTTTGGATTATCGAAGCTTTTGGACTGCAATAAGAAGATTTTGGATCTTTTTACCGCACACAGGACCTACCAAAATGAACTGACTAAGACACTTGGACACTTGGACTAATGCATTCAGTCATTTGGACGGAGTTGTTAAAACTCACTCCACTCAAATCAATAGAGTTATATTTCACTCTACTCAAATCAAATTTAAAGTGACGTGGCTGGAAGAAATGTTGCCAGTCAGTCAGCCAAAACAAAATCCTGGACCAAGGTCGAACCAGGGAGCTGCTGGAGTCGAAGGCCCTCTGGGAGATAAGAGTGGCATGCGGCCCCCCCACCCCCAATACCATACCCAATCCCCCCTCCCGTGTGTACGCCCGGCGCCTATCCCACGTGTTGGTGATGGCAGCCGATTAGTACGCATGCTGGAGGGGGGGAGCCAAAGAAGACTGTCTCATCACCAAGTCCTATCCCCCAGCTGACAGCATTGTAGTCAGAGTCATAATCCAGGCCCCTTCCGGTGCTGCAACGGTGGTTCTGGACAATCTCTCCTTCCTCCCTCCCGCCTGGCACAATGACACCCCGGTGTTGCTGCAGCCGACAATCGCATACGGTGTCTCAGACATACATGTGTCAACAAATGTACATGCCTGTTTGAATTTATGTTGTGCCGTTGTTTTGTTACTGTAAAAATGTAATGATTGTGATATGATGATTGTTTAATGAGATGATGAGCTATATGTGTATGTCACTTGAATTTCCCCGTGAGGGATCAATAAAAGTTATCCTTATCCTTATCCTTATCCTTACACAAAGTAGCTTCAGTAACCTTCCGTTTTCTTTTTAATTTAATTTAATTTGATGTACATCAAATAAACAATAACATCCATCCCACCCCCTCCACACCCCATAGTCTCCAGGGCTTTCCCTAAACAATGGTATAGGGGCGCAGCACAGTTTTTTTGGCAGTGAACACATGAGGCCCCTCTGGACCACCCCCTAGTTGCGACTCACCACCATCTTGTTTTTAAATCCTGGGGAAAACCCTGGTCTCTGTGTGTTGCAGCAGACACAACTAACTTAGTTCCCCACACCATGCAAGTCTGATCACACTGTTACGCTCTATAGATACACTGTTACACTCTATAGATACACTGTTACACTATATATATACACTGTTACGCTCTATAGATACACTGTTACGCTCTATAGATACACTGTTACGCTCTATAGATACACTGTTACACTATATATATACACTGTTACGCTCTATAGCAGGGGTCAGCAACCTTTTTGACATGGAGTGCCTGTTTGAAATATAGTTGTAACTAGTGTGCCTCAACAATATTCCATGCATCGTAATTTTTTTTCTCATAATCAGGTCTTTTTAACACTTTGATCGCCATGGTTAAATTCATAATTTACCATCCCTCGCCATCTCTATTTGTCTATGGAGAAGTTCCCTTTCTTTGCAGGGCTATAACTTTTTTAATTGTATTGCTAAATTGACATTATTATGGCCCATTCAATGTCCTATATCTATTGTTCAGGGTGTAGCAACGTTATACTTTTTCATTCACATATTCATACTAAAATACGGTCTAAAGTATAAGTATGTTTTTATCGTTTTCTGCAGCTTTCTCCAGAACTTGATTTATAGCCCTAAATGCATTATATTGATGATCAAATACAGTTTGGTAGGAATCTGTGCGAGATAAAAAATTTCAACTGGATGTGCTTCTAGGAGTTACTACGTATGATCTGATGTTGACCGGATGGGCGGGGGGTCGTTTATAATTCCGTGGGCAAGAAATATGATTTCGATCACAGATTTTTGAAATATTGATATCAAAGACGTGTTACGGCGTCTTCGGCAGAATGAGCATGGCGGGGAATGACGAGTTACGGCGTTTCCGGCGATTAAAGTGTTAATGATCATTTTTACATTATTACATCATTATTGTTATTGTTATTATTAACAATATTATTATGATGGTTGTATCAACCCTAAATCTGAGTTGGGGGGGGGGGGGGGGGGATGCAATGCAGACAAACAGCTGCATACAGTGCGACCATTTCACTCACATTTGCCCATTTATTTTTGGACACATCACACACCATCGGTGTGTGTACTGTACGTGTGCTGTCATAGCTCCACCTACAGGCCTAATGGAGAACACCAGGATGTGACTGGAGGGTGAATGTGAGGTATATCGTGTAAATAATTGATTTAGATCGCAAGACTACACTGTTAAAAAATTTATAATAATAAGTTACCAGAACTAAAAAATATTGAGTTCAGTTACTGTGCATTAAGGTTTTCAGTTTTCAATCCATAATAAATTAACAGAAAAATAAGTACACAACCACATTATTTCAACCTAATAAAACTATGTTTATTGTCATTCTTTTAAGAACACAAGTTGACTTGGTAATACTCACATTTTGAGTAAAAAAAATGGCTTTTAACATGTGCAATGTTCAATGAAATAGAAAAATAAATAATAAAATGTGTTGATTAATCCCACTGGTCACAATGGTGACCGTAATAATATTTTTGTTATAAGGCTCTGCAAATGTTACTGAATGATGTAGCAATGTATTTCCAGCTAAATTGAAATAATAAACAAATAAAGGGTCTCAATTAAATATGTGGTAGTAAAAAGAACCTGTCGGAGGATTTCAACAAGATAAATGCGACAACAGTGCAAAATATTTCACTATAATATTTCAAAGCAAAAAAAAAAAAGAAAAAAAAACTTTAATATATATATATATATTTTTAATGCTGCCCCCTGTGCCTATGAAAATGCCCCTGCGTGCCTATGCAGGCACGCGTGCCTAGGGTTGCCTACCCCTGCTCTATAGATACACAGTTACACTCTATAGATACACTGTTATGCTCTATAGATACACTGTTACGCTCTATAGATACACAGTTACACTCTATAGATACACTGTTACGCTCTATAGATACACTGTTACGCTCTATAGATACACTGTTACACTACACTGTTACACTCTATAGATACACTGTTACGCTCTATAGATACACTGTTACGCTCTATAGATACACTGTTACGCTCTATAGATACACTGTTACGCTCTATAGATACACTGTTACACTACACTGTTACACTCTATAGATACACTGTTACGCTCTATAGATACACTGTTACGCTCTATAGATACACTGTTACGCTCTATAGATACACTGTTACACTACACTGTTACACTCTATAGATACACTGTTACGCTCTATAGATACACTGTTACACTCTATATATACACTGTTACACTCTATACATACACTGTTACGCTCTATATATACACTGTTACGCTCTATAGATACACTGTTACGCTCTATAGATACACTGTTACACTCTATAGATACACTGTTACACTCTATATATACACTGTTACGCTCTATAGATACACTGTTACACTCTATAGATACACTGTTACACTCTATATATACACTGTTACGCTCTATAGATACACTGTTACGCTCTATAGATACACTGTTACGCTCTATAGATACACTGTTACACTATATATATACACTGTTACGCTCTATAGATACACTGTTACGCTCTATAGATACACTGTTACGCTCTATAGATACACTGTTACGCTCTATAGATACACTGTTACGCTCTATAGATAAACTGTTACGCTCTATAGATACACTGTTACGCTCTATAGATACACTGTTACACTACACTGTTACACTCTATAGATACACTGTTACGCTCTATAGATACACTGTTACGCTCTATAGATACACTGTTACGCTCTATAGATACACTGTTACACTACACTGTTACACTCTATAGATACACTGTTACGCTCTATAGATACACTGTTACACTCTATATATACACTGTTACACTCTATACATACACTGTTACGCTCTATATATACACTGTTATGCTCTATAGATACACTGTTACGCTCTATAGATACACAGTTACACTCTATAGATACACTGTTACGCTCTATAGATACACTGTTACGCTCTATAGATACACTGTTACACTACACTGTTACACTCTATAGATACACTGTTACGCTCTATAGATACACTGTTACGCTCTATAGATACACTGTTACGCTCTATAGATACACTGTTACGCTCTATAGATACACTGTTACACTACACTGTTACACTCTATAGATACACTGTTACGCTCTATAGATACACTGTTACGCTCTATAGATACACTGTTACGCTCTATAGATACACTGTTACACTACACTGTTACACTCTATAGATACACTGTTACGCTCTATAGATACACTGTTACACTCTATATATACACTGTTACACTCTATACATACACTGTTACGCTCTATATATACACTGTTACGCTCTATAGATACACTGTTACGCTCTATAGATACACTGTTACACTCTATAGATACACTGTTACACTCTATATATACACTGTTACGCTCTATAGATACACTGTTACACTCTATAGATACACTGTTACACTCTATATATACACTGTTACGCTCTATAGATACACTGTTACGCTCTATAGATACACTGTTACGCTCTATAGATACACTGTTACACTATATATATACACTGTTACGCTCTATAGATACACTGTTACGCTCTATAGATACACTGTTACGCTCTATAGATACACTGTTACGCTCTATAGATACACTGTTACGCTCTATAGATAAACTGTTACGCTCTATAGATACACTGTTACGCTCTATAGATACACTGTTACACTACACTGTTACACTCTATAGATACACTGTTACGCTCTATAGATACACTGTTACGCTCTATAGATACACTGTTACGCTCTATAGATACACTGTTACACTACACTGTTACACTCTATAGATACACTGTTACGCTCTATAGATACACTGTTACACTCTATATATACACTGTTACACTCTATACATACACTGTTACGCTCTATATATACACTGTTACGCTCTATAGATACACTGTTACGCTCTATAGATACACTGTTACACTCTATAGATACACTGTTACACTCTATATATACACTGTTACGCTCTATAGATACACTGTTACACTCTATAGATACACTGTTACACTCTATATATACACTGTTACGCTCTATAGATACACTGTTACGCTCTATAGATACACTGTTACGCTCTATAGATACACTGTTACACTATATATATACACTGTTACGCTCTATAGATACACTGTTACGCTCTATAGATACACTGTTACGCTCTATAGATACACTGTTACGCTCTATAGATACACTGTTACGCTCTATAGATAAACTGTTACGCTCTATAGATACACTGTTACGCTCTATAGATGCGCTGTTACACTCTATAGATACACTGTTATGCTCTATAGATACACTGTTACGCTCTATAGATACACTGTTACACTATATAGATACACTGTTACGCTCTATAGATACACTGTTACACTCTATAGATACACTGTTACACTCTATAGATACACTGTTACACTATATAGATACACTGTTACGCTCTATAGATACACTGTTACGCTCTATAGATACACTGTTACACTCTATATATACACTGTTACGCTCTATAGATACACTGTTACGCTCTATAGATACACTGTTACACTCTATAGATACACTGTTACACTCTATAGATACACTGTTACACTCTATATATACACTGTTACACTCTATAGATACACTGTTACGCTCTATAGATACACTGTTACACTCTATAGATACACTGTTACACTCTATAGATACACTGTTACACTCTATAGATACACTGTTACACTCTATAGATACACTGTTACGCTCTATAGATACACTGTTACGCTCTATAGATACACTGTTACACTCTATAGATACAGATATTTATACCTGTATCACTGTATAGTTATAATAAGTATACTGTACATACATCAGTTTAGCATATATGACCAGTAGCTTGTTATACATCACACTGAATCACTTGTACATTGTATAATAATAATAATATAATAATGCAGGACCTGTTCAGAGGTCTTTAATTGGCATGCAATTATCCTCAATGTTTAGCGGTTAGCACACACGGTTAGCACACACACACCGGAACACACACGCATGCATTGGGAACACACACGCATGCATTGTCTCTTGTAGGATCGCCGATGCGATTCGTCTCTGCGATTAACCCATCCCGTCGTCCTTCCCCCCAAGGGCAGCCGGGAGCACACAGGCGTCGGCGAGGGCCGCGCCCGGGGACCAATCCAAGTGCTCCTGCCCATCTTCGTCAAGGACTCCACAGCGTTAGCGATCTGTTGTTGTGCATGTTTTTCCATTGGGTTTATCTTATCGGGGGGGAAACCCTTGCGAGCACGGGGAGAACATGCAAACTCCACACAGAAAGGCCTGGGAGATACCCCACCTGGGTACCTGGCATCATGGAAACCTGGTCCCCAAGCGGGAATCGAGGCGACAGTGTTAACCACTACACACCGTAATGCACTGTTACATTTGCACTCTGGTTAGATGTCATATTTTCATTGTACTGTACTTGTGCTGTATGATGACAATACATTTTAATCTAATCGAATGTGATGTAATGTAATTGTGTTGCTGTGTAGGGAACAACCCACATGTATTTCCTGTTGTCTATTGAGATCAGCAAACACTGCGACAGGAAATACACTTGGGTCCATTTAGAATGTTGGGTAGACATTCTGAGATAGAATTTTGAGGAAAGGCACTCAATACAAGACTGAGCTGTTCAGAGGTGTATCTTTTACAGTGTGAGGGGAGAGGAGAGGAGAGGAGAGGAGGGGGAGGGAGGGAGAGGAGAGGAGAGGAAGGGAGAGGAGAGGAGAGGAGAGGAGGAGGAGAGGAGAGGAGAGGAGAGGAGAGGAGAGGAGAGGAGAGGAGAGGAGAGGAGAGGAGGAGGGGAGGGGAGGGGAGGGGAGGGGGAGGGGGAGGGGAGGGAAAGGGAGAGGAGAGGAGAGGAGAGGAGAGGAGAGGGAGAGGAGAGGAGAGGAGAGAGGAGGAGAGGAGAGGAGAGGAGAGAGGAGGAGAGGAGAGGAGAGGAGAGGAGGATGAGGAGAGAGAGGAGAGGAGAGGAGAGGAGAGGAGAGGAGAGGAGAGGAGAGGAGAGGAGGAGGAGAGGAGAGGGAGAGGAGGAGAGGAGAGGAGAGGAGAGGAGGAGGAGAGGAGAGGAGGGGGGCGGAGAGGAGAGGAGAGGAGAGAGGAGGGGGGGCGAGAGGAGAGGAGAGGAGAGGAGAGGAGGGGGGAGAGGAGAGGAGGGGAGAGAAGAAGAGGGGAGGGGAGAGAAGAGGAGGGAAGGAGGTGTGAAGGAGGGAGTAGAACGGAGGGGGAGAGAAGGGGGATTGTGTGAGAGATGGATGGAGGAAGTGAGGATGAGGGGAGAGGGGGGAGAGCAGGGGTGAGAGGGAGGGAGGGAAGGAGAGGAGGGGGGGGGAGGAGGAGGGATGGAGGGAAGGAGAGAAATGGAGAGTGGATAGGAGAGAGAGAGAGAGAGAGAGAGAGAGAGAGAGAGAGAGAGAGAGAGAGAGAGAGAGAGAGAGAGGAGAGAGAGAGAGAGAGAGAGAGAGGAGAGGAGAGAGGGCTGTAAACATGGTAGATGGATGGTTCCATCAGCCACTATTTCATATCCCACTGTGTTGGCTGCCACAGAGCTCACAGCATGTGTACATGTCTGTGTATGCGTGTGTGTTTGTAAATCTGTGTGTATGTGTGTGCATGTGTGTACGGACATATAATGTGTGTGTACATATGTGTGTGTGTGTGTGTTATATGTGTGTATATGTGTGCATGAGAGATAAAGTGATCGAGCATGAATGAGTTCAGTGTGTGTGTATATGTTGTATTTTTGTATGTGTTGTGTATGTATGTGTGTGAGTGTGTGGTGTGTGTGTGTGTGAAAGGGAGAGTGATAAAGTGTGTGTATATTTGTGCAAATGTACAATGCGAGTGTCTCTCTATGTGGGAGTGTGTGTGAGAGAGAGAGAGAGAGAGTAGATTTGTAGGTGTGTGTGTGTGTGGGTGTAGGTTTGAATTGTGTTTGTGTATGTATGTTGTGTGCGTGTAGATATGAGTAGATTTGTACTGTAGGTGTGTGTGTGAGTAGGTTTGTATGTGTGTGTGTGTGTTTGTGTGTGTGTGTGAGAGAGTAGGTTTGTAGGTGTGTGTGTGTGTGTGTGTGTGTGTGAGAGAGATATAGGGTTTGTAGGTGTGTGTGTGTGTGTTTGTGTCTGAGAGAGTAGGTTTGTAGGTGTGTGTGCTCACAATACCAACATTAGTATCCCAATACTCGATACCGAAACGATACTTGAAACTGAAACAATACTGATTGGATACTCAGTACCTAATAGACAGGTGATCTGGTAAAATAAAGGTAAAAATAAATAAATAGTTAGTTTATTTTCGGTCTTTGTTTACAGATCAATCAAAAACACACTTGTGTGGACTTTCAAAAGGAAAAAAGAGAAATAAATAAATAAAAATCACAAATGTACATATTCAAAGTAAGCTCACACAAAATCCAACTCAATGACCGAAAAAAGGAATAGGCTGAAGCACATTATTTTTGCCTATCCTTTACAATTCTTAAAAACTAAATATACCTTATTAAACGAAAGAAAAACTTAAAATATGCTGCAAGATATAATAAAAAAAATAAAAAAAATGTTTGATGTAACTGTACTCCTGGATTATTTGATCCTTTAAGGCCTTTTTAAATCTCCCCTGAGAAGTACACAACTTCAAC
>NC_140178.1:24471523-24491523 GCF_963971535.1 Notolepis coatsorum
AGGAGATGAGATTGTCTAACCTAACATACTGGGGTCTGTTGGTTAGGAAGTCAAGTGTCCAGTTGCAGATGGAGGAATTGATGTTGAGTTCTTTGTTTCATCAAGGTTTTCACCAAGTTTGGAGATGGTTTTGGAGGGGATGATGGTGTTGCTGAGCTAAAGTCGATTAGGTGGGAAATCCAGGTGGGAAAGGGCGGGGTGTAGCACCAAGGAGATGGTGTCCTCCATGCTCCTGTTCCCATGGTAGGCAAATGGGTATTTATCCAGTGAGGGTCATATAGGCTATGTCTGATTTGAGATGAGCCAAGACTATAGCCTCTCGAAAAGCAATTCATGATGATGGAGGTGGGTGCAACAGGGTGGAAGTCATTAAGGCTCACTACACAGCTTTTGAAGTACGCAGGAACAACTGTCGGGCTAGTGATAGGTTGAAAATGTCAGTTAGGACCTTGGTCAGCTGCTCAGCGCAGTTCCTGAGCACACCACTGGGGATGCCATCAGGTTAAGCAGCCTCACGTGCATTAGTCCTGCTCAGTGCAGCACACACGCCAGTGGGGGAGAGAGAGTGAGGGGTTGGAGGTTAGCAGGGAGGGCAGCTTTGATGGGCGCTTCCTGGTTGTCCCTGTCAAAGCGGGCAGAAAAGTTATTGAGCTCATCAGGGAGAAAGGGGTCAGTGGTTGGGGGAGAGTTGTTGGTGGGTTTAATGACCTGGATGCCCTGCCACATGCTTCAGGGTTGGTGCTCCTCAACCCTTAGCTTAGGGCTGTTCTTCTTCTGCAATCTGTTAATAAAATGTCCATTCAATCAATCACCGCGCAGATGCAGAATGGGTACAATACAGTACGGCTCAATGCACACAATTGTTAAGGGGATGCAGACCAGAGAAAGTCTTTCGTCTTGTTTACATCAGGGTCCCCCATTTTCAATTCATAATGAATTGTAAGTAAGGGTGCAACTTGCACCGTGCAATCCATTCTTTGTGGATCTAGCCCTGAGGGTTTCACATGTTTGATGGGTGGGATGTACTTGGGTAGCAGGAACAAAGAGATGTGGTCAGATTGTCCAGGTGGGAGGAGAACGGTTTTATATGAATCAGCTATATTGGTGTAAACATGGTCTAATATGTTGTGTCTCCTCTTGTGGGGTAAGAGACATGCTGGTGGAATTTGGGGAGCACAGTCTTTAGGTTGGAGTGGTTAAATTGTCCTGCCATAATTAAGGCTGCTGCCTCTGTTGTTTGCTAATGGTAGCTAATGCAGTTCTTTCATTGCTAGTTTAGCGTTAGCATCCGGTCGGATGTATGCTCCAGTCACAATAGTAGCTGTAATAGTAGCAGATAGAAAGGTCTACATTTAACCGTGAGATATTCTATGTTAGCAGAGCAGTGACTCTATTTAACCGATATTCTAAAGCCTTCTTAACAAAAATTTAATTTTTTCTACCTGGGCTGGTCTTAATCTACCTGGGTCGAGCCGCACAATTAGAGACTATGTATGGGACACACTGGCTGTGGTTGTACTGGGCAGCTCCCAGTGGTCAACAGTGTCAGACTGTGGTTGTACTGGGCAACACCTAGTGGTCAACAGTCTAAAAACAGTCTATATAAATTCTAATAATTAAATAATTTGTCATTAATCATAATGACAAATAATAATCATAATTAATTGTATCAACTGGCCCAGGTGTAAATATATCTTTGGGTACTTATATCATGAAGAGAGAGAGAGAGAGAGAGAGAGAGAGAGAGAGAGAGAGAGAGAGAGAGAGAGAGAGAGAGAGAGGCGGGCGAGGGGAAGACGGAGAAGGGAGTAACAGGGAGGGATGGAGGGAGAGGACTGGAGGACAGGATGAGATATTTAACCACCCTGGGAGAGGAGAGGAAAGAGAGAGGAGGGGGCGAAGGAAGGATGGATGGAAGCAGGGATGAGGGGATGAGGGGAGGAGGGCAGGGTTCAGTAGGATGGATGGATGACCCGCTCACACGCGATGGAGAGGATGGGTGGGAGGAAGAGAGGAGGGACTGGCATGTAATTAATGGAAGTGTGTGTGTGTGTGTGTGTGTGTGTGTGTGTGCATGTGTGTGTGTTTGTGTGTGCATGTGTGTGTGTGTGTGAGAGTGAAAGTGTCAGTATCTACCATTTGTATTTGTACAACATGGAGGAGACGTTGCTTTTGTGTATGTATGTATGTATGTATGTATGTATGTATGTATGTATGTATGTATGTATGTATGTATGTATGTATGTATGTATGTATGTATGTATGTATGTATGTATGTATGTATGTATGTATGTATGTATGTATGTATGTATGTATGTATGTATGTATGTGTGTATGTATGTATGTATGTATGTATGTATGTATGTATGTATGTATGTATGTATGTATGTATGTATGTATGTATGTATGTATGTATGTATGTATGTATGTGTGTATGTATGTATGTATGTGTGTATGTATGTATGTATGTATGTATGTATGTATGTATGTATGTATGTATGTATGTATGTATGTATGTATGTATGTATGTATGTATGTATGTATGTATGTATGTATGTATGTATGTGTGCGTGTTTGTGTGGAAACAACAACATGACATGTTTGCCTTTTTATGCCCCCCCCCTCCCCCATTCAAACACACACACACACACACACATTCCTGGTTGAGGCTCCACAGGTGAGAAAGAGAGGAAACGACCTTTAACCTTGAGCAGGCCCGAACACAGAAATCGCTGTGCCCTTTAAAAGGTCCAGTGAATGGGCCCTCCCTAAACCTCCTTAATTTATATCGTGTTGTGTATTGCTGGCCTACACGGGCCCCCCTAGCAACCAGGCCCCAGAAAGCTATCCCTGTTTTCCCTTTGTACATGTGTGTGGTGTGTGTGTGGTGTGTGGTGTGTGGTGTGTGTGTGGTGTGTGGTGTGTGTGTGTGTCTGTGTGTGCGTGCGTGTGTGTGTGAATGTGTGTGTGTGTGTGAAAGAGGGTATAGTAATTGTGTGTGTGCTATTTTGTTGCGATAATTACGTGTTTACGCAAATGCATATTAACAGCACACATTTGTTGACGCATAACGCAGACTCACTTAAAAAAAACAATATTCGAATAATAATAATATTAGTTGTAAAAAGAAAATTGTAAAAGAAAATTACAAAAATCAAGAAATGTCATTTTGGTGATAGACTTCTTTGGACAAAAAATGTGGAGTAAATTGTAACTACTGACATGCTTTTCTTGTATGTATGTGTCTGTCCCTCTCTCTGTAGCCTGTGTCTGTCCCTCTCTCTGTAGCCTGTGTCTGTCCCTCTCTCTGTACCCTGTGTCTGTCCCTCTCTCTGTAGCCTGTCTGTCCCTCTCTCTGTAGCCTGTGTCTGTCCCTCTCTCTGTACCCTGTGTCTGTCCCTCTCTCTGTAGCATGTGTCTGTCCCTCTCTCTGTAGCCTGTGTCTGTCCCTCTCTCTGTACCCTGTGTCTGTCCCTCTCTCTGTAGCATGTGTCTGTCCCTCTCTCTGTAGCCTGTGTCTGTCTCTCTCTCTGTACCATGTGTCTGTCTCTCTCTCTGTAGCATGTGTCTGTCTCTCTCTCTGTAGCCTGTGTCTGTCCCTCTCTCTGTAGCATGTGTCTGTCCCTCTCTCTGTAGCCTGTGTCTGTCCCTCTCTCTGTAGCCTGTGTCTGTCCCTCTCTCTGTAGCATGTGTCTGTCCCTCTCTCTGTAGCCTGTGTCTGTCCCTCTCTCTGTACCCTGTGTCTGTCTCTCTCTCTGTAGCCTGTGTCTGTCCCTCTCTCTGTAGCCTGTGTCTCTCCCTCTCTCTGTAGCCTGTGTCTGTCCCTCTCTCTGTAGCATGTGTCTGTCCCTCTCTCTGTAGCCTGTGTCTGTCCCTCTCTCTGTACCCTGTGTCTGTCTCTCTCTCTGTAGCCTGTGTCTGTCCCTCTCTCTGTAGCCTGTGTCTGTCCCTCTCTCTGTACCCTGTGTCTGTCTCTCTCTCTGTAGCCTGTGTCTGTCCCTCTCTCTGTAGCCTGTGTCTGTCCCTCTCTCTGTAGCCTGTGTCTGTCCCTATCTCTGTAACCTGTGTCTGTCTCTCTCTCTGTAGCATGTGTCTGTCTCTCTCTCTGTAGCCTGTGTCTGTCCCTCTCTCTGTAGCCTGTGTCTGTCCCTCAAGCTTGTTTACATTGTCAGACGACAGGGCAGCTCACTTATTCTGAACAATATGCCCAGACAATGAAAATAACCTCTCACATGGTACTGAGTGAGAGGGGGAGAGAGCTAACTTCAGTTGTACTGTACAAAGTACATTAGTGGGTAAAAGGTTAGCAAGAGATTAAAATAGGACTCCTATTGTAACACTGTTTTGATAGTAGATGGGGATGTTTTTGTGATGGATGTTTATTTTTCCCAATTATTCTTTCACACAATTATTGTAATTGTGTGAGATTGGACACAATTACATTGTGTGATTTGCTTTAGAAAACGTTGCTTACCAATGTACTTACCAATGTACCAATGTCTGTTGTTGTGATTGAGGTCCATTGTTTGGTTTTAATGCTTAAAAGAACATGGGAATGTTTTAGTGAACCTTTATGCAAAATGCAGTAATTTTTCATTTTGGTTATTTATTTTATTTAACAAACATATATTTGCACAAAGCAAGCATATATGTCCACTCACATATTGATAAGTGTACACTGGAAAAATATCCCTTCAAGGTAATTTTTTTTGATCCACTTTTTCTCCAATTTTTAAATTTTTCTCCCATCCCAATTTCGTATATCGTCCAATTCAACCCTCCCCTGTCTCGAACGCTGTTTCTTGCCTCCCACAAGCCGGCTGCAATGTGGACAAAGCCATACATAGCACGAGTCCCCTCCGATACTCGAGGTAGCAGCCGTCGCATCTTTTCACCTGCGCGGCGCGATCTTTCAGCGTCAGGGGTCTGCGCTTTGGAGGGGCGCCGCCCCCATCGCTTCTTGATTCTACTGCGCAGGCGCACCAACCGACCTGTAGGAGTCGCTGTCCACAACGTCCGATCCCCACCCCTCAGTTTTCCCTCCCCCTAATACTGCCAATTGTATTAGTACGGACGACCAGCCAAACTGAAAACAATGTGGAGAGCTGGGCTCGAACCCAGCGTCTCCAGCATTGGTGGTGAGTGCCTTGCCCACTGCACCACATAGCCGCCCATCCTTCAAGGTACATTTTGAACAGATACAAAATGTGTGACTAATCACAGTTAACTATGGCCAATATTTTAATCGATTGACAACCCCAATATATTTATATTATAGCACACAGTAGGAGAAAAGTGAAAATTCTGTATCATGTGTTCTTCCAGCATCTGCACGAGTACGCCACGGGCACATGGGTGATGTAGAACGAGCACGCCACAAGCACAGGGGTGATGTAGAACGAGCATGCCACGGGCACAGGGGTGATGTAGAACGAGCACGCCACGGGCACAGGGGTGATGTAGAACGAGCACGCCACGAGCACAGGGGTGATGTAGAACGAGCACGCCACGAGCACAGGGGTGATGTAGAACGAGCACGCCACGGGCACAGGGGTGATGTAGAACGAGCACGCCACGAGCACAGGGGTGATGTAGAACGAGCACGCCACGAGCACAGGGGTGATGTAGAACGAGCACGCCACGGGCACAGGGGTGATGTAGAACGAGCACGCCACGAGCACAGGGGTGATGTAGAACGAGCACGACACGGGCACAGGGGTGATGTAGAACGAGCACGCCACGAGCACAGGGGTGATGTAGAACGAATCGGTCCACACGATCTTCCTCTAAATATAACAAGCTAACTGCCTGTCAATCAAAGGAGGTCGGACTCCCTCAACCTCGGTGTGGAAGACGCTTTTAATTTCATGATGTCAGGAAACATCTTGAAGTCTTCTCAGAGATACTTCACCAAAAAACAATGCTCATTTTATTTCGCACATAATCTCACACAAATTCCACAACAGTTTTGCACACATTCATTTAGTTTAATAGTTATCGAGAGAATTAATTTGAATATGCGGCCACCAGTGGTGTCATCGGGGACATTGAACCCTTGTTTTGTGTTAATTACAGCTCAATAAAATTATAGCAAAATTATAGGAAAAATAGCAATACCATGTCTTATCGGGACTGCTACCTTATCGTTTCATTGAGCTGCAAGGAAATACTCAAAATAAATCAGCACGTTTATTTTTGGCGAAGTGCCCCTTTAAAACAGAGACTGTCTTGCTGGAGAGCCTTCAACATTAAACATTTAATATACCATCAGAAAAAAGTATACCTACATACTTTGTATACTTTTCATGTATTCAGCAATTATACTAATGTTATGTTAAATTGAAACCAATTAAGTTGTAGCTACTTAAGATGTGCCTAATATATATATATATAATATAATATTTAAATAATATATTGAAATTATACTTTGGTAAGTTTGGTAAATATCTGAATTAGTACATGAAAGCACACAGGAAGTACCAAGTTTACTCTCATGGCGACAGTGTCTCAGGAGGTCGTCTAGTAATCGGAAGGTTCCCAGTTTCATCTAGGTTCCTGCTAGCAACGTGTCAAAGTGTCCTTGAGCAAGACATTCACCAAGACATTTTATCCAAAGTGCTTTGGATAAAAGCGCTATATAAATGCAGTCCATTTACCATTTACTCTCAGAAAAGTATACTGTATAAGGGTTGAAAAATATACATAATATACAAAAAAAATTATTTAGCTTTCATTTTCTTTGTTACTAATATTATTATTATATTATAATTTGTTCTCCTATGTATCACTTCTCACAGACTGTAAATGTGTTGCAATGCATTTTGATGTTGATTTTACTGAGCAGCAGTGTTGTTCTAGCAGCAGTTCCAACAGAAGTGAGCGGCTGTCTCTGAAGCCCCTTGCGTTAACGTTAGACAACATGGTCGCTGTGTAAGCAATATGCAGTGAGCCTGAACCTAATGTAATGACAAACAGGTTATTTTTGTTTTCTGTGAGCATGTGAAAGAGAGAGACAGAGATATAGAGTGAGAAAGAGGGAGAGAAAGAGAGAGAGAGAGGTGGCAAAGAAAGAGAGAGATAGAGTGAGAAAGAGGGAGAGAGAGAGAGATAGAGAAAAAGAGGGAGAGAGATAGGGAGAGAAAATACAGACAGGGATAGAGAGAGACAGAGAGAGGGAGAGACAAAGAGAGCAAGATAGAGAGGGATAGAGCGACAGAGAGAAAGAGAGAGGGTGTGTGTGTGTGTGTGTGTGTGTGCTCCTCCTCACTGCATAAATACATATTGTGTATGTTTTCACTTTCTCATCAGTTTAAAAAAATTTCCCCCCATCTGGCGTTGTGGAGAGTTATGAAGCGGGAAGCGACCTTTCTGACACGTCAACTCTGACCTTTAGTCTCACTGCTGGGGTCCTGAGGAGGGGAGGGCTGATCTCGGATGTGCCTGTTTCCCAGAGAGACACTTAGAGATCAGCGGGAGATAGGTGCACACGCACGCACACACACACACACACACACGCACACACACACACACACACACACACACACACACACACACACACACACACACACGCACGCATGCACGCATGCACGCACGCACACACACGCACGCACGCACGCACGCACACACACACACACGCACACACACACACACACATAATCACATAGACACGCAGACTCACACACACATTCGTACATAATAACACACACACACACGCATGCACACACACACATGCATGCACACACACACACACACACACACACACACACACACACACACACACACACACACACACACACACACACACACACACACACACACACACACACACACACACACACACGTCACACACACACACACACACACACACACACATACACTTTGACACACACATACACACGTATGCAGCAGGAGTCGAGGACACTGAAGGGAAGCTAGCTTGACACACCGACATTCCACAGACATTCCAAGACCTCTTCCCAGGCTTCCCAGCATGTGTGCGTGTACTGATACTTGTGTGTGTGTGTGTGTGTGTGTGTGTGTGTTTGTGTGTTGTAGGTCTTGTTGTATTGACCTTGATATTTGGCAGTCATGAACATGTTCATAATCCTGTTTCAGGCCTTTCAAAGAAAATAATTTCATAGCAAATCTCCTACTCCTACGCAAAAGTTATTTAAAATGCTCACATACGCATGCCATGCCAGTAGGTGGCGATAATGTGTCACGTCAAACACCATAGAAGAACACTGCGAGCATGTGTAGTATTGAGCGTATTCTTGACCGAGCTATAGCAATTTAGCTAAACGGATTGATGGCAAATGCAAAACACAAAGAAGAATAAGATTAAATTAGATTAGATTAAATGTATGTACCCATCCGACAATACACAGACCTTTTGAGCAATAGGAACTATTTTCTACTAAAGTACACCCCCATTAATTATTTTGGCAGTTGTAGGCAGTAGATAAGTATGGGTTGAGTATAGGCAACAGAGCCTTGAGTATAGGCAACAGAGTTCAGAGTTCAACAGAGTTGTGGACTAGGTTGAGTGGGGGATGGGGGGGGGGTCAGGTGGTGGGGGGAGGGTTTGGGATGTCACCTTGGTGCAGAGTTCAGCGAGAAGACAGCTGAGGGGAAGAAGCTGTTCCTGAGCCTGCTAGTCCTGGAACTGAGATTCCTGTAGTACCTCCCAGTACAGAGGGAAGGAGGGCAAACAGTCTGTGAGTGAGAGGTGTCCTTCCTCAGACATCATTCATGCTGGTCGATTGTGACCCTAAGATGGACAAACAAGATTCAAAATTCAAGATTCAAGAGGTTTAATCATCACATACATACATAAGACATATAGTGAAAAATTCGATTGTGCAAAAAATACAATATAATAATAGAATAAAATAGAATAGATAATAAAATATACATGATAAAAAGTACTAAGATAAAATACAATACAATGCTAAGCTTACGAATGTACACTACTATACAATATCCTATATAATATACAGTTATACTATGTATTACTAAACTATCCTAGCTATACTAACTATACTATACAGAACATACAGTTATGTCCCCCCCCCCAAACAGATCAATGTTGTAGTGGGCAAGAGCTTTTTCCAGCTTAGGAGGCTGTCCGAGATCAAACTTTTAAATATATATATTTTTTTTATCTCATAGTGTTTTTGAAAATATTATACATGCTTTTATGACCTCTTGTCTTGACTATTGTAATGCCTTGTATGTTGGTGTCAGTCAGGCCTCCCTCTCTCGCTTGCAGTTAGTCCAGAACGCTGCTGCTCGTCTGCTAACTGGAACACGTAAGCGAGAGCACATTTCCCCTGTACTGGCTTCCCTCCACTGGCTTCCACATGTGCGTTTTAGGATTGATTTTAAGGTTCTACTGTTTGCTTTTAAATGTCTGAACGGCTTGGCACCGGGTTACCTCTCAGACCTGCTGGAACCTTATGTTCCTCCAAGGTCCCTCAGGTCCTCTGATCAGCTCCTCCTGGCTGTTCCCAGGTCCAGGCTGAAGCTTAGGGGGAACTGTGCTTTTGCAGTGGCAGCCCCAAAGCTCTGGACCGAGCTGCCTCTGCATGTTAGGCAGGGCTCCACTCTGCAGGTGTTTAAATATACGCCTCAAAACACATTTATTTCCTTTGGCATTTGGTTTTCACACAGTTTGAGCAACCTGCCTTTTTTATGTGACATATTGTATGTTTTATTGTGTGCTTTTATCTTTTTATCCTTTTATTTCATGTAAATATTTTTTTGGGACTTGTACAGCACTTTGGTCAACTTTGTTGTTTTAAAATTAGGTAGAGAATACTGGCAACGGTAACGCTAGACGGCATTGCCGTCAAAAGTTTTAATATTTATGCCTTCCTCCATGACAGAATTTAACACAGGATGTTAAGTAATAAAAGTTGTCAAATCTGGACAATCAAAAGCAAATCATTTTGGTGCAACAACACCTAAATTGATAATAATATGATCCGAGTTTTAAATCCTACTGAGATTTTGCTAAAAAGCTGACATAATAAGGCAGCCGACTAAAAGAGATGGGCAGGATGCCAGGAGATATATATAAAGTTTGTTCTACTATATTATTGAAGTGACTAGTCCTGCTGTTCCCTGGTCCTGTTCTTCTTTTCTCTTTCATGTGTCATGAGGCTCTTGACCTGGCAGTCTGTGCAACAAGGGGAACGGCTCCCTCCTACCTCTGGTCAATGGTCAACCCACTCCTATCCGGGCTCCTGGGGGCCCATTGAAGTGAAGCAGGCTATTCTCTGTCCTGGCTCCACGGTGGTGGAACGAACTTCCTGCCCAGTTTTCCGCTGTTGACTAAAATACATTTCAAATCCATGTCATAAATAATGATGGAATGGAAGACATTAGCAGCACGGGACCTTATCTTAATACCACCATATTTTAATACAATTTAATCTTAATATCACCTCATCTGAATATAATATTATATTAATATCACCATATCTGAATATAGTTTTATCTTAATATCACCTTATCCGAATATAATTGTATCTGAATATCACTATATCTGAAATTGAATATAATTGTATCTTAATTACCTTATATCAATATCATAATATATTAATATCATATTATCTGAATATCATCTTATCTTAATATCACCATATCTGAATATAATTTTATAATTTATTTAAAAAAATTGCCATTACTGCAAAACCGTCTGCCCGAATCCATGTGACCGCAGTAAAAATATACTTTGTCAAAATGATGGATGAATTTATCTTAATATCACCTTATCTGAATATAATTCTATCTTAATATCACCATATCTCAATATCATCTTATCTTAATATCACCAGATCTCAATATCATCTTATCTTAATATCACCTTATTTTAATATCATCTTATCTCAATACCACCTTATTTGAATATAATTGTATCTTAATATCACCATATCTGAATATCTCCTTATCCATAGCGCAATATCATCTTATGTGTATATCACCATATCTGAATCTAATCTAATATAATACTTATTTTTGTTGTACTGTACTTGTGCTGTATAATGACAATACATTTGAATCTAATGTAATCTTTTTCTTTTTATCCACTTTTTCTCCTCTTTTTCAATTTTTCTCCCATCCCAATTTAGCCGTGCCAATTCTCCCCTCCCCTGTCTTGAACGTTGCTCGCATATGCCCCCCACTGGCCGGTTGTAGGGAAGATAGAAGCCTTGCATCACATGTCCCCTCCGATACATGTGGAGGCAGCCTGTCACATCTTTTCACCTGCCAGCGCGGACTCTCATTTGGCAAGGTGTAACGTGTGGGAGGCTCACACTACCCCCGCCATTTTCCTGTCTCTGCTGTGCAGGCGTCCCCCAACCGACCTGTAGGAGTCGCTGTCCACAACGTCCAGATTACCACCCATCGACTTCCACCCGCTAACTCTGCCAATTGAGTTAGTATGACGGCCGGCCCAAGCCGGAGGCAACGCCGACAGCCGGAGTCGAACCCGGTGTCTCTTGCGTTGGTGACGAGCGCAATCTCCGCTGCGCCACCCAGCCGCATGAATCTAATGTAATCTATAATTTTATTTGTATATCGCTGTATCTGAATATCATCTTATCTTAATATCACATTACGTCTTTAAGGTCCCAAACATGTCTTTGAAATTTCTTGCTGAAAAAAAAACACCACTCAGATGATCCATTCCAGTAGCCTTGTAAGAAGCGAGCTGCTTTTATCATATACAGTTTTCGTGCAGTGGTGTGTGAGCCTGTACCATCGAACAAGATTCGGATCCAACCTTCAGACTAGACATTGCAGATCAAATAGACTCCATATCCAGCAATAGCATAGCGATCTTGTCAGAAACATATTTTAGGTTCAACTTTACCTAGAAAAGACACACGCACTTGATCAACTACGGCGATTGTGGCTTCAATTCTGAATGGCTCATTTCAAGAGGTTATTGTCACAGCTGAACTGCAGAAAAGGCTAAATGCCCATATTTAACATTTTCTCAGTGTTGGGTGATTTCCTCATTCTGTAAAAACAACAAAACACAGCAGAGGGCAAGGATCACAAATATGTCCCCTTTAATATAATTTTTTTTTTTTTTTTTTTTTTAAATGACACAAAACAACCAGACGTTTCAACTCAGTCTGTACTCACTGCCTTCATGCGCCTCGTGTAGTTCTAAAGGGACATTTATCATTTCTAGAGTTAAGGGGTGAGGTTAAGGTAATCATTTAGATGCATCAGATTTTGGTTGTAAGTCAATATTATGCCTTCAAGACAACATCTGAGTGTAAGGAAAGAGACAAATAGAAGAGGAGAGAGAGGAGTGGAGGGAGAGAGGGAGAGAGAGAGAGAGAGAGAGAGAGAGAGAGAGAGAGATGAGAGAGAGAGAGAGAGAGAGAGAGGGGGGGGAGAGAGAGAGGGGGAGAGAGAGAGAGACTGAGAGAGAGAGAGAGAGAGAGAGAGAGAGAGAGAGAGAGAGAGAGAGAGAGAGAGAGAGAGAGAGAGAGAGAGAGAGGGAGAAAATAGTGTAGACTAAAATAACAAGGGAACATTCCCAAACAGAGAATTCCCTAACCACCCTGACAGGCAGCATGGAGGGTTCAGGGAAACTCCTTGGGAATGAGGGTTACAAGTGAACAGAAAGATTGATGTTTACTTTGTAGAGAGAGAAAGGGAGGAAAGGAGGGGAGAGAGAGAGAGAGAGAGAAATCACTCTCTTTTGATCTGTCCTTTCTCCCCCTCTCTCCTCTCTTTGATCTGTCTCTCCCTCTCTCTTCCCCTCCTCTATCTATCTCCATCCCTCCTCTATCTATCTATCTATCTATTTCTCTCTCTCTCTCTCTCTCTCTCTCTCTCTCTCTCTCTCTCTCTCTTCTCTCTCTCTCTCTCTCTCTCTCTCTCTCTCTCTCTCTCTCTCTGCTAAGTTCTTATGTATCTGTGTTGATCTGGTGTCAGACAGACAGACAGACAGACAGACAGACAGACAGACAGATGGACAGACAAAAGAAATACAGACAGAGGGACACACACACACACGCACACATGCACGTTGCACACACACACACACACACACACACACACACACACACACACACACACACACACACACACACACACACACACACACACACACACACACACACACACACACACACACACACACACACACACACAGAACTACTAGGAGGGTGTGTGTGTATGTGTATGAGTGTGTGTGTGGGTGTATGTGTGTGTTTATGCTTGCTCGTAACTGTACATCTACATTAACATAATTATAAACCCACTCTGAGTGGCCGACCTTGATTTACCAGAGTTCAAACCTACGACAGCCACTATTGACAAATCTGACAGTTATATAGGCTGTTAACGTCAGGCCTTCTGTCGTCTGCCTGTAAACTTACTGCCCAGCAGAGCAGGTGGATTTATCACAGTGCTAACGTTAAATTATTGGCATACATAGAAACATTTGAATTTATAACAGCTCTAATGGCAACGGCCGTGTCCCTGTCAGTGTGTGTGAAGTTATGGGTCACCACACACAGACTGCAAGAGACGTCTCTCAATTCATTAACCTCTGTGTGGTGGCGGGGCCTGTGGCACCCGTTTTCAATGTTTACTAAAAGAGAAATGATACTATAATAATAATAACTTTATTTGTATAGCACTTTTCATACAGAGGTTGCAGTTCAAAGTGCTTCACAACAGTAAAACAATACAGGCATAAGCGGGCATAAAAAAGATAGACAGGTAGAATCACAATGTTTCACATTAGGATCTAGCATCCCAATAGGCTCTCCGCTTACAGTTTTCAGTAACACAAATAGTAAAAATAGTTTAAAATGATTCAGTTTAAAAATAGTAAAAAAATGATAAAATAGAACGGACATAAAAAATACAGGCATGAGCGAGCATAGCAAGATATGGCAAATCACAGTGTTTCACATTAGGATCTAGCATCCTAATAGGCTCTCTATTCAGTAATACTCCTGTAATTCCCAACATACTTCCCAGTACATATTGCTGTAACTTTAGTGATATTAGATCACAGGGACACGAACCCACACTGTAACTTTAGTGATACTAGATCACAGGGACTCGAACCCACACTGTAACTTTAGTGATACTAGATCACAGGACTCGAACCCACACTGTAACTTTAGTGATACTAGATCACAGGGACTCGAACCCACACTGTAACTTTAGTGATACTAGATCACAGGGACTCGAACCCACACTGTAACTTTAGTGATACTAGATCACAGGGACTCGAACCCACACTGTAACTTTAGTGATACTAGATCACAGGGACTCGAACCCACACTGTAACTTTAGTGATACTAGATCACAGGGACTCGAAACCCACACTGACTTTTTTTTTTACCTGAGACTCATTGGCCATGGCTCATTTTCTGTGAAGAACATATGAAAGAACACATTTCCATATTTCACTGTGCACCCCCCCCCCCCCCCCCCCCTACATACAAGGTGTGTATTACACATGAGTAGCAAGATGGCGCCTCTCTGTGGGCTCCGTCAAGGTTACTGTATGAAGAACAATCTCAGGGAGCTCATAGAGAACCAAGCATTTCACTGTAATGTACATTATAATGTACCTTATATGTGATAAATAGAACAAAACTTGAAACTTTAAACTTGAACTTGTCCGGGTTCACTGGACCAGAAAGTGTGGAGATTATAGGTGTGTACCTTCACTGTCTGCCTTCTGTACATACATTTGACCACAAACGGTTTGTTTTGGATTCTCAATTGAATATGAATATAAGAATCAGCCAAAAGGTAGGTTGCAACATGACCAACAGGGGCGCTGTGACAACGTTGCTCTATGTTCGCAAAACAACCAGTCGTCATGGAGAACTGTTCTGCAACATTGCAATAACGTTATAGAATCACTTAAAAATACAACGTCATTTAATACCGTAACAATTACGAAATATAACAGTCCTCTTCCTTACTTCGTTTGAAACGGTGTTGGTAGGTTGTCAGAAGTTTGTAAATGACAGGCCTACTGGCTTACATTAAAATATCTATCTATAGCCCTAATTCTTCCAATGATGAAACATATTTAAGCATCAGTATGCACGGACTAAGGGTGGCTACGTGGTGCAGTGGGCAAGGCGCTCACCACGAATACTGGAGACGCTGGGTTCGCCTGTTCGAGCCCAGCGCTCCACATTGCTTTCAGTTTAGCTGGTCGTCCGTACTAATACACATTGGCAGTATTAGGGGGTGGGAAACTGATGGGTGGGGATCGGGCGTTGTGGACAGCGACTCCTACAGGTCGGTTGATGCGCCTGCGCAGTAGAATCAGGAAGCGATGGGGGCGGCGCCCCTCCAAAAGCGCAGACCCCTGACGCTGAAAGATCGCGCCGCGCAGGTGAATAGATGCGACTGCTGTTACCTCGAGTATCGGAGGGGACTCGTGATATGTATGACTTAGTCCACATTGCAGCCGGCTTGTGGGAGGCAAGAAACAGCGTTCGAGACAGGGGAGGGTTGAATTGGATGATACGAAATTGGGATGGGAGAAAAATTGAAAATGGGAGAAAAAGTGGATCAAAAGTATGCACGGACTACTTTAAAGCAGATGTGTATTTCAGTATGTGGCGTGAAACTATGGAATTCTCTACAGAATGATTTAAAGAGTTGTACAAATATCTGTCATGCACATCCAAGCCTCCAGGCTTCCTGTCTTCTGTAACCCTTGTGTAACTGAGGGGTACAATTCCCTGACTGTATTGATAAGTATGGTATCATTAAACCACTACCGCTTTATGTACTTTAATTACTGGCCATACAGTACATGATATATAAATATGATGAACACTTCCCACAATGAATCGGTTCCACACAAAGTGGTAATTAAGTATTTATTGCAGCAAAAGGTACATAATATACTTCTCTATTTTACTTTGGATGCGCTTATAAGGCAAAGGAATGTGCGTAGGCAAATCAATAATGAATGTCCATTCTCTGGTTACGCAGGAGGTAATTATACAACCTGAATCTTAGGGAATTATATCTATGGTACACTAGTAATATATAGCGGGAGATACTGGAAGGGTCCCCCCGGTTGTAAGCCAGCAGGGGTAGAGGATCTGTCGGTAGTAGAGAGTCTGGTCAACGATGACTAAGGAGACTCCAAGTACAGGAGACGGTGCAATAGTCTCTTGATCCACAGACGAATACAGCTGTTCTCCGTAGACTGTAGCTCCACAGTGAAGAAAGCTAGCCGGCCTCAGGCTCTCTGAGGCGCAGACTCGACGTGGCTCCTCACAGGGTAAATCCCACACATGTAGGCGTCGGCGATTCTCCGCTCCATAAATCACAGGACCAAAACAAATATAATCCAGCCGCAAAGGGCTATGTAGTCGTCGGGTAGATTAATCCAGTGTACATGTCCACACGGTTCTCGTCTAGGTCTCCTCGGGTGAAAGCGCCATGAAAGCAGCCCAGCCTGGATAAGCACTCTAGCTGGTACGAGGAAGCGTTGGTGATGCTGGTCACTGTAGAACTTTAGCCGCATGATACACTATACACAAATAGACTATTACTGACTTAATAGAAATATGTCGCACTCGACGGTATAGCGCCAAACTCTGACAATTCAGTTATTAATTCGCACGCGGTCTCAATGCTCTATTTGGGGCCAAACAGGCCATACTTCACCGCACGGAGTATCGTGGGTGAGGCTTCAACTTATTGGGTAACTCTACTTCTGTATTCACCTGCGCCATATTTATATGCACGGCGAACAATCTAGTGCCAACCTCATTTCTGTCTCGTATCCCTGGGCAAGGCCGGGCATGTACAGACATGTCTTGACGGTGGCCTTGAACCTGACTCTGGAGGCATGGCCCTGGCGCCTGTGGACCGCTGTCCAATAGGAGAATGAAATATTATGGTCTGTACTAGGCTAAAGGGATATTCCGTGTATATGTACAAGGAATATACAAGGGATATCAAACGATATACAAATACTATGCAATATATATCAATCAATAAATATATATATTCGGTTTAATCTGATCCTTTGTAACACCTTGGTTTTACTCACTCTATCCCGGCCTACCTACTCTCTCTCTCTCTCTCCTCCTTTGCTCACAGTACCTTACCTGGATTCACACCCTGCTCCCGAGTTCTGGATCCCTGTGTATGACCTCCGCCTGCCTGACTACTCTTCTCGGTGTGAATCCCCTGGACTGAGAACCTGGTTACAGTATTCTTCCTTTTCCTAATAAATATACCTGCTATTTGCATTTTCTCTGATGCAACATAGTCTCTGCCTGTTTGTGTCTGCATCTGGGTTCTGGCTACATAGTCTCTGCCTGTTTGTGTCTGCATCTGGGTTCTGGCTATAGCTCAACCGTAACAATATCTTTCAGTTCATGAAAATGTATAAAGAAAGAACATTTAGACTTTATGAAGTTGAGGGGTAATAGCTTTCCCTATGACTATTTTTACACATTTGTATTATTATTTATTTTTTAAGTACTTAATATTGTAAGTATTGCTTGTTATGCTTAATTGACAGACCATCCATTTCTATTGGTTATTTATTGTTTTGAGTAAGGGGCAGGAAAAATAAGATTTTCTTCTCCCTGCTCCTTTTCGCTCTTGGAATGTACAAATTGAGAGGTGTTTTTCATTCAATTAAAACAGAAATTATGCTGTTGTGCTTTTGTGGAGTTGTGCATTGCCATAAACGGAACAAATACAAATGAAATATATAATTAATCTGATCATTATTCTTTGTAAATATTACAAACCTAAGATGAAAGGTTGAAAGAAAGGCCCTTCCTATATTGTTTTAACTGTTTTTTATTATTATTTATTTTTTAGGCATTTGTATGGTAGGTTTGGTTAATGAAGACCCTCTGAAAATGAAGAGCCTCTTTGTAATTGTTTATTTTATTTTACTTTATGTTTATACACATATATTCTATTTAGAGTGTACTGTTGCTGTCAGCTGAAACAACATCATTGGTCAAGCTTTATTTCTGGTGGGATTCGTCCAATGGCTGTGTAGCATTCAGTAACTGTTCCGTTGTTTGAAACTGCGCAGCCATTCTTGTTCTCTGAAGCACAGAAGATCGTTTCTCATTCTTCTCACAGGATGAGGTAACGTAGCAGTGGCTGCAAGTCGTTTCCCAAGCCTGTTGATTCCATCATGATTCATATTCAGCTTTCACTAAAGGTAACGTAATAGTTTTCTTGTGAATTATCCTTAATTAACACACTGAGACCCACCTGCTGAATTATCCGCACTGGACCCCCACACTGGACCCCCACCAGTTGAAGTGTCCTTCATTAACACACTGGACCCCCACCAGTTGAAGTGTCCTTCATTAACACACTGGACCCCCACCAGTTGAAGTGTCCTTCATTAACACACTGGACCCACCTGTTGAAGTGTCCTTCATTAACACACTGGACCCACCTGTTGAAGTGTCCTTCATTAACACACTGGACCCACCTGTTGAAGTGTCCTTCATTAACACACTGGACCCACCTGTTGAAGTGTCCTTCATTAACACACTGGACCCACCTGTTGAAGTGTCCTTCATTAACACACTGGACCCACCTGTTGAAGTGTCCTTCATTAACACACTGGACCCACCTGTTGAAGTGTCCTTCATTAACACACTGGACCCACCTGTTGAAGTGTCCTTCATTAACACACTGGACCCACCTGTTGAAGTGTCCTTCATTAACACACTGGACCCACCTGTTGAAGTGTCCTTCATTAACACACTGGACCCACCTGTTGAAGTGTCCTTCATTAACACACTGGACCCACCTGTTGAAGTGTCCTTCATTAACACACTGGACCCCCACCTGTTGAAGTGTCCTTCATTAACACACTGGATCCTCACCTGTTGAAGTGTCCTTCATTAACACAATGGACCCACCTGTTGAAGTGTCCTTCATTAACACACTGGACCCACCTGTTGAAATGTCCTTCATTAACACACTGGACCCACCAGTTGAAGTGTCCTTCATTAACACAATGGACCCACCTGTTGAAGTGTCCTTCATTAACACACTGGACCCACCAGTTGAAGTGTCCTTCATTAACACACTGGACCCACCAGTTGAAGTGTCCTTCATTAACACACTGGACCCCCACCTGTTGAAGTGTCCTTCATTAACACACTGGAACCCCACCTGTTGAAGTGTCCTTCATTAACACACTGGACCCCACCAGTTGAAGTGTCCTTCATTAACACACTGGACCCACCAGTTGAAGTGTCCTTCATTAACACACTGGACCCACCAGTTGAAGTGTCCTTCATTAACACACTGGACCCCCACCTGTTGAAGTGTCCTTCATTAACACACTGGACCCACCAGTTGAAGTGTCCTTCATTAACACACTGGACCCCCACCAGTTGAAGTGTCCTTCATTAACACACTGGACCCACCTGTTGAAGTGTCCTTCATTAACACACTGGACCCACCTGTTGAAGTGTCCTTCATTAACACACTGGACCCACCTGTTGAAGTGTCCTTCATTAACACACTGGACCCACCAGTTGAAGTGTCCTTCATCAACACACTGGACCCACCTGTTGAAGTGTCCTTCATTAACACACTGGACCCACCTGTTGAAGTGTCCTTCATTAACACACTGGACTCACCTGTTGAAGTGTCCTTCATGAACACACTGGACCCACCTGTTGAAGTGTCCTTCATTAACACACTGGACCCACCTGTTGAAGTGTCCTTCATTAACACACTGGACCCACCTGTTGAAGTGTCCTTCATTAACACACTGGACCCACCTGTTGAAGTGTCCTTCATTAACACACTGAGACCCACCTGTTGAAGTGTCCTTCATTAACACACTGGACTCACCTGTTGAAGTGTCCTTCATTAACACACTGGACCTGTTGAAGTGTCCTTCATTAACACACTGGACCCACCTGTTGAAGTGTCAGGTGAGACAGAGAGAGAGAGATGACCCAGGTGAG
>NC_140178.1:24496523-24524748 GCF_963971535.1 Notolepis coatsorum
CCGAATATTAAGTACAAAGGTAGTGGTAGTAAGTATCATATCTAGTAATACAGTCAGGGAATTGTACCCCTCAGTTACAATTGGTCCTTCGAGCCGGAGGGTAATTAGTGTAATATTAATATAGTGTTATTAATATTGAAATGGCCTATGATGAACACTCCACGAAACGATCCTCCTAACCAACGCCCGCAGCGCGAACGACGGCTCCCTCAGTACTTAGAGGCCTACGCTGTCAGTCAACAACCTAGTCTTCTACTAACAGTAAACGCGGTAAAACTAGAAAGTAAAAGTATGTCTAACCCCAACGCCCAGACTACCCCGACCATAGAGGCCCCTACGGGCTCTAATGTAACTGACCAAGTTCACGGTGGGGACCAGTGGGAACCAGACATGACTTCACACCCCGCCAGTACTGAAGAAGTAGTCCCCGATGAGTCCCGGGAGGAATACAACGCTACCGAGAGAGAACTCGGCACGGAAGAAGACGGGGAGAGCACCGTGGAGATAGAGCTCCAAGGCTCCGCAAGGAGTACCCCGAGGGAAGGCTCCCCTATACAACCGCCTTCTCCCAGCGAGGCAGAGAGGACCCTACAGCAGGCCTTCCTCATCAGCCTGAACGCCGCTGCTGAACGCGACCGACTGCAGATCCAGCAGCGAAGCGAACACGAGCAGATACGTCTAGAAATAAGACGCATTCAGATGGAAGAGAATGTGGCCCGAGAACGAGCCGGTGCTCAACGGGACGCAGCACGCGACAGACAGCAGTCGCAACTAATAGAACAGCTGATCAGACGGACAACACCCTCTCCCTCCGCCAGAGGCTCCAGGAACTCGTCTAGACACACCTCCAGGGCGGCATCCCCTAGCCGAGTAAACAACCCTGAACTTGACCAACAGACGAGGTCTATACCCCCCACAGACCACCTCCCCCCACCGGTCCAAGCGAGACCTAGCAACCGGGAAGGAGCAGCATATCCTGTGGAGAGGCTAAACCAGAGACTACATGCACTGGATGACCTAACTGAAGACGAAGAGGAAGAGGAGGAGAACCACGCCCGAAGACAGCACAGTACTCTACCGGACCAGGAGGTCCGGTACAGCCCAGGCTATACTCCCGCAGACCCCCGACTCTATACACGGGTGAGCACGACGCACGACCCGCACCGAGGAACAGCACCTGGACAAGCGGGCCATGGTACACTGCCGGTACCAGCCCATACCAAGGAGCGGGAGGAGACTCGCCTAGGAGGCCTCTCCCCCAACGCTCGCCGATGTATCCACAGTCAGCGTCATACATTGGCACGCCTATGGTACCCGACTTCACCCAAGAGAACCGGGCCCAGTATACAGAACTCCGCATGTGTCTGGAGACCATGTTGGTGGATGTATTGGATGAACGCCACAAATACGCCATCCTACTGAAGCACTTAAAGGTACCCCGCGCACATAATATAGCGCTCGCCTACGCGACTTCCACCACCCCATACACAGCAGCGCTGGTAGCATTGGACCAGAGGTATGGGCGCATATGGGATTACGTGATCCAGGAGATCCGACACATCGACCGCTTACCCCCAGCAATAGACAATCGAGCACTGGACGACCTGTCCATCAGAGTGCAGTCCCTGGTAGGGATGTTGGGAGCGCAAAGAGAGAAGGGGAGGCATGAACTTTACGCCAACTCAAATGTGGAAAGGATTCTGGAGAAGCTGCCGCCCGCTCGTCAGGAGCGCTTTAGGCGGCAGAGGGACCACAGAGACCCGAATGGCCCCGAACCGAACCTCCTCGATCTAGCAGACTTCCTGGCGAGAGAAGTCAGCAGCCTACGGCTAGATACATTCGGACGGAGCACCCCTGGCTCCAGAGAAGGAACCAGACGACTAAATGATGGAAGAAGATCGGTGACTGTGATGCACCAATCGGAGTCAGTACAGAGCAGCAGGAGCCACAGTACCCCCTCCAGAACGGAGAAGTGGAAGATAGTGTGCCCCTACTGTGAGAAAGAACACTGGCTAGCGCAATGTGACTCCTTCCCCAAGCTGAACGCGGAGGAAGCAAGTCAATGGATAAAATCCAACAAGCGCTGTTTTCGCTGTGCGCGCTCACACATGGCAGCCGAATGCCGCTTAAAGAAAAGGTGCACCAAGTGCGATGGAGCCCATCTGGACATACTTCACGACAGTAACAGACGGCGCCCTTCACCCGCACCATCCAGCCGCAAAGCGAGCGTCATGTACATCGATCCCGCCAGCAGCAGTGGAGCCCGAGTACTCCTAAAAGTAGTGCGTGTGACACTAAGCTACCAGAATAAAGTCCTGGACACTTACGCCGTCCTCGATGACGGGTCAGAGAAGACCCTGCCGCTCGCCTCCGCTGCGGCCCAGCTAGGGCTGCGGGGAAGCGAAACCCAAATGACAATTCGGACAATAAGACGAGATTTGAAGACGATAAAGGGCGAGAATGTCTCATTCTCTATCGCAGCAAGCGGCCAGCCTGAGCGACGGTACCAGATTACAGACGCTTTCACCAGCCAAGAAATAGGACTGTCGCGGTACACATACCCCGTCGCCAAGCTGATGGAGAAATATGTACATCTGCGCAAGTTACCGATCCCGCTCATAGACAATGCTATGCCGACCCTGTTGATAGGCTCCGACCATGCAGACCTCATTGTCCCGATAGACCGGGTTCATACCGGACCCCGAGGCTGTCCTGCAGCAGTCGAGACCCGTTTGGGATGGACTCTCCAAGGCCCGCTCGCCAAATCTCTCAACCGAAGTACAGCCACTAGATGTCTCCACTCCCGAGTCACAGAGGGAGAAACCGCACTCCTGCAACACGTAGAGCGGCTATGGACCTTGGAACAAATGCCCTTTAAGAACGGAAAGAAAGACATTCGCTCTAAAGATGACATTTACGCCATTCACCTCCTCAAGACAGGGACCAAGAGAGTCCCGGTCAACGGCGTGTTGAGATACGCCACGCCACTCCTGCGGCGAGAAGGAATGCCTACTTTCCACGCCAAGACAGACGCCACAGAACGGTACCTGCTGAACACGGAGCGGCGCTTAGCCAAGAACCCCGCCCAAGAGAGTGTATACCGCGCTGAGATTGAGAAGCTCATCACAGCGGGACACCTCACAAAGATGGACATTAAAGAGGCTGACCAGACCACTGAATCGTGGTACGTGCCCCACCACAAGGTCCATCACAACGGTAAAGACCGCATAGTATTTAACTGCAGCTACCAGATCGGATCCCAAAATCTGAATAAAGAGTTACTGCCCGGTCCCACACTCGGCCCCTCCCTACTCGGCGTTCTACTCCGCTTCCGCCAGGAAAAGGTGGCCATCAGCGGGGACATTAAAGGAATGTTCCTGCAGGTGAGATTAGTAGAGGCGGACAAGCCCCTGTTACGGTTCCTATGGAGAGAGAAGCCAGGAGATGAGCACCCAGCCATCTACCAATGGGAAGTCCTCCCCTTCGGAACGACGTGCAGCCCCTGCTGTGCTACATTTGCACTACAGAAACATGTAGCAGAGGACCCAGCAGCGGACGAAGAGGTCCGACACAGCGTAAAGAACAGCTTCTACGTAGACAACTGTCTACAAAGCCTTTCAACCCAAGAAGAAGCCGAGGCTCTCCTGATTAAACTCCGCGCCTCATTGATCAAAGGCGGCTTTGATCTCAGGCAGTGGGCCAGCAGCGATCCGCAAGTACTGCGCAGCCCCTCCTCCGAGGACAAGGCAGCCAGCAGCGAGACCTGGATGGCTACAATCCCGGGAGAAGCCCAGGAGATGACCCTGGGATTGGTGTGGCGATTCAAAACAGATTCGCTTCACTACAGACACAAGCCCCTGACTACGGAGCAGGGAAGGCCGGCGGCGGCGCCGACCACCAGACGGAGTGTGTACACAACACTCGCCCGACAATATGACCCGCTAGGATGTATTCTACCGTACACCACCAGGGCAAAAATGATTGTACGAGCATTGTGGGACAAGGACCAGGGCTGGGACGACCCCATTCCCGCACACCTTAAATCCACCTGGAGAGAGTGGGAGATGGAGCTCCACTCACTCCCAGGCGTTAATATGCGCCGAAGCTACTTCCCACCCACGGTGAGGCCAGAGACATGTAAAATGGACTTACACGTCTTCAGTGACGCCTCAGAGGTCGCATACGGATCAGTAGCCTACTTGCGGGCCCAAGACCAGGGGGGAGAGATCTACACAGCATTTGTCCTCGCCCGCTCGAGAATAGCCCCACGCAAGCAACAATCTATCCCACGTCTAGAGCTCTGCGCAGCCCTAGCCGGAGCGCACCTAGCCACGCTCATCCAACGTGAGCTCACCATACCGGTGTCTAGAACAATCCTGTGGTCAGATTCCACGACGGTACTCGCCTGGATCAAATCGGACTCATGCAAGTACAAAGTCTTCGTGGGAGTCAGAGTCACCGAGATTCAAGACTTAACCGAAGAGTTAACCGGAGAAACAGAGTGGCGCTACGTTGATACAAAACAGAACCCAGCTGACGTCATCACCCGGGGGATGCCCCTGGATGACCTCACCCGTCGCAATGTCTACAGTGACGGCCCCGCATTCCTAAGACTCCCGGAAGGACAGTGGCCCATGCCTATCCCGAGGGAAGCAAGTCCAGAGGAGGTGGAAAATAAGAAGTCTGTGTTCTGTGGATTGAGCACCGTAGCCTCCACCGACCCTAACATAGACGATTGCACGTCCATAGAGAGTGCACAACAAAGAACATTCCTGCGGTACCACCCGGAGTGCAAGTCCCCCGCTGACATGTCAGCAGCTAACTACGAGGAAGCAGAATTGCTTCTACTGCAGCGAGCCCAGAGAGACTCGTTCCCCGATGAATTGGCCTGTCTACAGGGAGGAAAGCCCGTCCCATCCGACAGCAGATTAATTCATCTGGCCCCCGAGAGCGACGCTCATACCCTCATCAGAGTGGGTGGTCGCCTACGCAGAGCCCCCAATCTACCGGATGACATTAAATACCCGATCGTATTGAACAGCCGACACAAGGTCACAGAGCTGATTATAAAGAAATACGATGAGGATGTACATCACGCAGGAGCAGAAAGAGTCTTCGCGGAAATCAGACGTCGTTACTGGATCCTACAAGGAAGAGAGGCGGTACGACGCTTCCAGCGAACATGTCTAGACTGCCGCAAGTGGCGCGCGCAGCCCAGCATACCAAGGATGGCTGACCTTCCTCCATGTCGCCTCCAAATCGGTGACAAGCCATTCCACTCAACGGGTATGGACTGCTTTGGCCCGCTGCACATAAAGAAAGGAAGAGGAACCGAGAAGCGGTGGGGTATTGTATTCAAATGCATGACCACCAGAGCGATACACATCGAGCTTCTCCCGACCATGAGCGCAGACTCATTCCTTATGGCCTTCCGTAGATTCACATCACGGAAAGGAAGACCGTCTACCCTATTGTCCGATCATGGGACAAACTTCAAAGGCGGCGAAAGAGAGCTGAGAGAGAGCTTCCAAGCTATGGGCCCAGAACTTAAGACCCACCTCGCTCCAGCACAGGTTGATTTCCAATTCAACCCCCCAAACGCACCCCACTTCGGTGGCACTTGGGAACGAGAAGTGCGCTCCATAAAGACAGCCCTGTACGCAGTACTTGGGGCCCAGACTGTGGCGGAAGAAGTCCTAATGACAGTCCTCACGGAGATTGAGGGAGTACTTAACTCGAAGCCCCTCGGATATGTCTCCAGTGATGTGGCGGATATCGACCCAGTTACCCCCAACACACTCCTGATGGGGCGGCTAGATCCTGCATTACCCCAGACAATGTACCGGCCTGAAGAAGCGAACGGCCGACGAATGTGGAGGTACAGCCAAGTATTAGCCGACAAGTTATGGAACAGTTTCCTACTGCACTACCTACCGTCTCTACAGACCTGCCAGAAGTGGGTAAAGGAGAGAGACAATTTGACAGAAGGAACAGTCGTCATGATTATTGATCAATCACTGCCCAGAGCTATGTGGCCGGCCGGCCGCGTAAGCAAAGTGATCACCGGTGCCGACGGCAAGGTCCGAGCAGCTGAAGTGCTCGTCCAGGGTCGCACTTACACCCGTCCCGTGGCGAGGCTCATAGAACTGCCTCGACTCCCAGACACAATCGATGATGACCATGACCCTATAACCCTATGACTTTGTGAAGTTGACTGACCCCTACAGCAAACCCTTATGTGTAAATAGACAACGCGATTAATCTGTCTCTGTTTAACTGATTAGGTCTGGGACCTATTCAGGGGGTGGCTGTTGTGAAGGGCCAGATTAAACCGAATATATATATATTTATTTATATATATATATTTAATTGTATTTGTATATTCTCTAATATTCCCTGATATCCCTTGTATATTCCTTGTACAATATGCATTGAATATCCATTCTAGCCTACTGAACATCCCATAATAGTCTCCATTCTACTATTGGTCGAGACCTTGGTGCCAGGCTGCCATACCCCTCAGACCCAGTTCAAACGTACCGCTCCACATGTACGAACAAGTCCTAGTTCCGCGTAGGAATCTGGCTACCGCACCACTAATGGGACTATTTGTTCATAGTGCGTATATTTACTGCGCTACTAAAGTAGGACTTCCTTTTCAGTCCAGTTTCTTACCCTCCAATAGAGTCACAGACGTAAAGCCTCCCCGCGACGCCACGTGTGGGAGTAAGGCCAAGTTCGCCTACCATCGGTATTGAGACATCGTGTATATTAATATTTGAATAGTCATATTTGGCACTATATCGTCGAGTTGGACGTAGTCTATTAAGCTAATAATAGTCTGTTAATATATAGTGCTTCGTGCGGTGAGAATACTACCGTAGTCAGTACCCCATCGTTTCGGGCAGAGAACTGGCTGCTTACCCAGGGTGGTTGACCCCACGTGAAGCTGCACCCGAGGAGCCCCAGAGCCGACGAGCGAGTGGACCTGTATACCGGATTATTCTACCGACGACAGCCCGCCTTCCCAGGCACGGATTATGCTTTGTATACATTGATGATTCCATGGATAAAGACCCCCGACACTGCCGTGTGTTGGAACCCCCCCCCCTGGAGAGGACGCAAGGTGAGGAGACGCTCTGCAAGACGAGGTCGCTTCACGTCTCTCCTCCGTGGACCGGATGACGCCGGCCCACAAAGAGTCCACCTGCTTTCATCTGTGGTCCAAGGATCGGCGGCGCATTGAACGGCACTACAGTGGGTTCACCTGGGATACCCTTGGCCGGATGAGGCAGTCGGATTCTACCCCCCCCCCTTCCTACTCCTGTCGGCTTACAAGCGACCGGATTAACCCCCTCTAGTGTATCCAGTATATAATCATTAAAGTATCATTGCTGTTATTCCTTAAACTATTCCAGGTCGTATATGTACCACCTGCGCCTTTAGAGATTGGACATTCTCTATTGATATACCGACGAATACTCTTGCCATAAAAGTGCATACTAATTCCATTCATAAATGTGATTGATTTGATTAAGTGCTTGCTCTACACACCATCGCTGTGTAGAAATAAAGACCTATTTCTAATTCGTACATTTGTGTTGGATCCGTTTCATCTACGTGACAGTGTTCATCATAATATATTTATGCCGTGTACTGGGTGGCCGAATATTAAGTACAAAGGTAGTGGTAGTAAGTATCATATCTAGTAATACAGTCAGGGAATTGTACCCCTCAGTTACACCTTGGATTAAATTAGTGTTTAATCTAATCTGATGAATTTTGGATGACTTCAAAAACATTGTAAAACATTTGATGTTTTTTCTCTTTAACATTGTACATGTTATGACAGATGGATGTTGACTTGTTGTAATTATACCTTACAATAATCAGCAGTGGTAGAGTGGAACTTCATGAGATCATCAGGTGGACACCCTCCTTCTCTGGCATTTTGTTGATAAGCCACAGGGGCAACAGTGGCTCGGTAGGTAGAGCAGTCGTCTGGTAATCTGGAGGTTCCCTGTTTGATTCCCGCTCCCCCAGGCAGCATGTCGAAGTGTCCTTGAGCAAGACACTTAACCCCTAATTGCTCCCGATGAGCAGGTTGGCACCTTGCATGGTTGCCTCTGCTGTCGGTGTGTGAATGGGTAAAATGTGAGGAACTAAATTGTAAAGCGCTTTGGATAGCTATATAAATGCACCATTTACCATTTACCATAAGCCCACAACAACACCTCCAGAGGGCTCAACGGTGACATCTGGCGTCCCAGATGTGCCCCCCTCTGCACATTACCCTTTCCTATAGTTGATGGTCACCTTGTGGCCCAGCTCAAATTCAGCCAAAGCCAGTTGCTGCTCCACTTGGCAGCCTCTGACAATGACCTGGGGGCTTGCTGTAGGGCCCACCCTCAATCTCCCGGAGCCCGGTGGTCCATTTGGCCACAAAACCTCTACAACCCACCTCCACTGGGAGGACCCGTGCTCTCCAGCCCAGCAGTACTGCTTCAATGTGTGTCCTATGTGTGCATTGTTCACCTTTTCCCACTCATGGGCTTCATTCACTGCAGTCTCCCAAGCCACAGTTAGCTCCACCATGCATACGGATCTTAGGGTATCCTACCCGGAGGTAGGGTAGGGACAGATTTCAATAGGAAGGAGATTTACCCCACAGTGCTAATCTCCTTAGGTAGCCTATTCTAGAACTTGTCATTCTCAAGGAGGGGTCCGGGGCGAACCCCCAGGGGTCCTTGAGGGGGTTCCAGGGGATCCCCAGAAAAATGGGGAATAATTTTATAAAAAAAATATATAGAAAATATATCGCCTAGTCTGACTATCTTGGTTTCTCCATTGTTGACTTATGAAACAGCTATAGCATTCTTGACTAAATCACATCTAACAACCAAAACACTCTCTACGGGTTGCGACCCAAAGTGGGGTCGTGGGTAGGTGACAGCATTGGCAAAAAATAAATAAAAATAAAAATGTATATATATATTTTTTTTTGTTATCTTCTGGCAACATATTTTGGCTAAATATGCCTCGTTTTATAAATGTGTATTGATAACATAGTGCTGTAATAGAATTTTCTAATAAATATGCATGATCAAGTTCAACAATGTGTGCTTTTATGTTGATATTCCTTATTTCCACGTTGAAATTACGCGATACATTAAGTGTGGGGTCGCCAAAACAATTCCTAAATAAAATGGGGTCGTGGTATAAAAAAGTTTGAGATCCCCTGCTTTAGAAGATGGCTGCCATAGAAGGGTGATCATGTTGTCATGGGAATAAGCATGGTCTTTGTGTGATCAGTGTATGAGGTTCAGAATGTTGGCATGAGCATCACTGCTGTCACTGGAATGTTCATCCTAACGTCATGATCATCACAGCTGTCACTGTGGAATGTTCATCCTAATGATCCCATATAGCAACACGTCAACTTGATGACTCTTATGATCATCACAGCTGTCACTGGAATGTTCATCCTAACGATCCCATATAGCAACACGTCAACTTGATGACTGTTATGATCATCACAGCTGTTGCTGGAATGTTCATCCTAATGATCCCATATAGCAACACGTCAACTTGCTGAATCTAATCAACTTTGATTTCCATGACAACAGTATCAAACATTTTGTAACACCCATTTGAAAGGATCTGAGAAAGTCCAAACTCTCTCCCGAATCCATAAACTAGACTTAGAAAACTCACATTTATGTATTCATCAGTTATATAAGTCTGGAGATGCTCCATAAGGTGAGACTGAGTACAGGTACATGTGGTGTTTCAGAACTGAGAACTACTATAGAATAAGACTAATTTGCTTGTGTTGTTTTTACTACCTGTACCCCCCCCCCCCCCCCCCTTCCCCCATGCTGCTATGATGCCTGAATTTCCCCAAGGGCATCAATAAAGGAATATCTTATCAAGTTCAAGTTCAAGTTCTTTAATAGTTGTCATACAGAAGTACAGAATACTTTCATACAAAATGCTTCTTACTGTTACGCTCCAGAGACTGTGCTAGACAAGATAGTATCAAATAACATAATAACATAATATAGCATGAATTTAGAAGAAGAAAATGAGGTCACAGTGTTCGGTATAGACATATGTACAATGTTCTGAGTTACCATATAATATACAATACACAATACTATGCAGTGTACTAATGTACAGTACTATCTAGTGCAAAGCAGAAATGGGATGAGGTACAATTTTAGGTACAATTTACAGTAAGGTGTACGAGTTGTAGTGCAATCCTTCATCCATAAATATAAAGTGTGGGGAGTGGGTGCTACAGTGTGTTTGTTTAAAGTGGGTGTGTGCTATAAGTGTGTGGAGTGGGTGCTACAGTGTGTTTGTTTAAAGTGAGTGTGTGCGTGTGGATGTGTGTGCTATGTGCGTTTGGTGGTTGTTGTTGTGTAGTGTTCATTCATTGTTCGTTTAGCAGCCTGATGGCCTGGGGATAGAAGCTTCTTCTGAGTCTTTCTGTGCTCGCCTTGAGACTCCTGTATCGCTTGCCTGACCGCAGCAGTTCAAAGAGGCAGTTGTTCGGGTGACTATCTTATTTGGGTGTAAAAACGAATACTGACTGAACTAAACCTGACCATTGAAATAACACAGAATTTGATTTGATATTAATTTAGGCGGTGTTTCCCTTTAAGGGGCACACGCCACATCACCACTCATGCATGTTGATTAGAATGAGAATGGTCGGTCTGTCAATTCAAGCTCTGTCGTGCCAAGTCTGTGCGTGTGTTTATGACAGTGTGTATGTGTGTGTGTGTGTGTGTGTGTGTGTGTGTGTGTGTGTGTGTGTGTGTTTGTATGTATGGCAGTGTGTGTGTGTGTGTGTGTGTGTGTGTGCGTGCATGTGTGTGTGTGCATGTGTGTGTGTGTGTGTGTGTGCGTGTGTGTGTGTGAGAGAGAGAGCGAGAGCGAGAGAGAGAGATGAATGTGTGGTAGAATGGTTTCTGATTGGCCATCTGTGATCAGGTCCTTGTTTCTGGACTCCATATGGCCCAATGGGAACGCTTGTGTGTGTGTGTATGTGTGTGTGAGTGTGTCTATGGAGATGTTCAGAGCTGTGACTCCAGAACATTACTGCTCTCTTATGTACAATACATTCTGCTTTGCAAAATCACCATCAACCTACCATAACCTACCAGACATAGACCTAACATAACCTATCAGACATAGACCTAACATAACCTACCAGACATACATATAGACATACATATAGACAGACATACAGACCGACATATAGACAGACAGACATATATACATATAGACAGGCAGACATACAGACATATAGACAGATGGACAAACAGACAGACAGACAGACAGACATACAGACATACAGACAGACAGAAAGACAGACATACAGACAGACAGACAGACAGACAGACATACAGACATACAGACAGACAGACAGACAGACAGACAGACAGACAGAAAGTATATGATATAATTCTATACTAGTTTGGAGAGTGATAGACAAACAGACGGATGGACAGACAGACATACAGGATATGATGTAATCGTTGTAACCAGTTTTAAGAAAGAAGGACAGCCACCCTCGGGGCAGGAAGTAGATGAATGATCATCCAATCACCAGGAGCGTTGCTGTCTATGCAACATTAAACCGGCCAATTGAGCGTCACCTTGTATTAATATGGCCATCAGTCTGCCCGGTAACAAACGACAGGGGTACAATAGAAAAAGGAAACTCCTCTCATTGTTCAAGGACATTAGTTAGGAAAAGATGCACTCAAGGACACAGACCACATGTGATGTAATGGTTGGTGAAATTCAACAGGAACATAGAACATAAGTTTGAACATTAGTTGAGGCAGCGGTGGCCTAAAGGTCAGTGAAGCAGGCTTGGGACTGGAAGGTTGCCAGTTCATTCCCCTGACTGGCTGGAAAAATCTGGGCAGGGAATTGAATGAATAGCGCTCTCCTCTCACTCAATACCCACCGCTGAAGTGCCCTTGAGCAAGGCACTTAATCCCCAACTACTCCAGTGGAACTGCTCTGTGGCCAACAGTGTCAGACTGTGGTTCTAAATTTGACCTACCCTGGGTAAAAAGAAAAACGTATAAAGAACATACACTGGGTCAATAACGTCTATATAAAACCTACCCTGGGTCAATAAAGGTTATAAAGAACCTACCCTGGGTCAATAAATGCTATATAAAGAACCTACCCTGGGTCAATAAAGGTTATAAAGAACCTACCCTGGGTCAATAAAGGTTATAAAGAACCTACCCTGGTGAAAGAATAGCACTGGTTTTTCAATGTGTACATAATGTAAATATCTGTAGATGACAGCATCTATAGAGGAGGACAGCTTTCATTCGTGTGTGTTTTCAAGTTAGACTGGGGAGCCACAGACAGACAGACAGAGCGGAGAGCAGATAAGGACTTGGGCTGTGCGCCAAGGTCAATCACGGAGGCCAGAGAGGGAGGCAGGGCAGGCCGCAGAGAGAGAGAGAGATTTGCGTTGTACGTGACAGGAGACGTAGATGCATTGCGCGGTTGCTATGGGCTGTCAGCTGTTGCTAAGGACTATAACTTTATAGCTGGGAGTTCTTCCGGTTTGACTCAGACTAATAAACAAAGCGTAGACACGTAGACAGAGAGACCTCAGGAGCTAGAGGGTTGGGGAAGGGAAGCTGGCGCGTAGCCCCCACCCTCCGGTTGCCACGAGCTAGCTTCGGCTAACAGGGAATGCTTTTGGATAACTCCCTCGACCCCCTGCAGTTTGCATACCAGGCAAACATCAGGGTGGAGGACGCCATCATCTACATGCTCCACAGAGCGTACATGCACCTGGAGAAGCCGCGCAGCTCAGTGAGGATTATGTTCTTTGATTTCTCCAGTGCCTTCAACACCATCCAGCCGTCACTGCTAGCGGAGAAGCTCTCTGCGATGCAGCTGGAGCACGGCTTGGTGGCCTGGATCAAGGACTACCTCACTGAGAGACCGCAGTACGTCAGACTAAAGGACAGTCAGTCTGACGTACTGGTGAGCAACACCGGCGCCCCCCAAGGAACTGTGCTGTCACCCTTCCTCTTCACCCTCTATACCTCAGACTTCTGCCGCAACTCAAGCGGGTGCCACCTGCAGAAGTTCTCAGACGACTCCTCCATCGTAAGCTACATCACCGATGATGATGAGGAGGAGTACAGAGCCCTGGTGGAGAGCTTTGTGGGGTGGAGCGACAGCAACCACCTCCAACTCAACACCAGTAAGACCAAGGAGCTGGTGGTGGACTTCCGGAGGGGCAAGAAGAGGCCCCCCCCCCGATTCCCATCACCATCCGAGGGGTGGAGGTGGAGGTGGAGGTGGTGGACTCATATAAGTTCCTTGGGGTACACCTGAACAATAAACTGGACTGGTCGGATAACACAGAGGCCCTCTACAGGAAGGGACAGAGCAGGCTGTTCTTCCTGAGGAGACTCAGGTCCTTCAACGTGTGCAATAGACTGCTGCAGTCATTTTACCAGTCTGTAGTGGCCAGCGTCCTCTTCTATGCTGTGGCATGCTGGAGAGGCTACATCAACTCAAGGGACACCAACAAGCTCAACAAGCTGGTGAGGAAGGCTAGCTCCATGGTGGGAGTCGAGCTACCTAGACTAGAGGTGATGGCAGAGAGGCGGATGATAAGGAAGCTGGCTGCCATCATGGAGAACCCCTACCACCCCCTCTACGACGAGCTAGTCAAGATGAGAAGCCCGTTCAGCCACAGACTCATACCCCCCCGACACTCAACTAACCGCCTCGGACAGTCCTTCATACCAGCGGCCATCAGGCTCCACAACAGTGGGCAGCGACTAGCGGCCTCCAGGCTCCACAACAGAGGGGCAGCGACTGCTGCCAGACATTGACCTAGGACTAATAGGAACCCAAGGAGGACAATAACACTACCTTAGGCATACTGCACCTTATACTGTGATACTGTGAATAATGTATATTTCAGTGGATACTGTGATACTGTGAATAATGTATATTTCAGTAGATAGTAAATTATAACACTACCTTATGCATACTGCACCTTATATGACACTGTGAATACTGTGAATATATTTTTCAGTTAGTTAGATAGTAATTATATTGACCTATTTGTTTACACTGCTTGTGTTGTTTTTACTACCTGTACCCCCCCCCCCTTCCCCCATGCTGCTATGGTGCCTGAATTTCCCCAAGGGGATCAATAAAGGAATATCTTATCTTATCTTATAACACTAGGCCGCAACAACCGCCGGGCTGATAGAGAGAGAGAGATCTTTAGAATAATGAATTAAGACTTTTCAAAGACTTAACAGAGTATGTTTATGGGAATAAACATAACGTTCCAAGGAAAGGTATCCTGTTTCCAGTGTGTCGTTAATTCTTTTGAGACAAATGTATCACCGGGGAAGGAGAGGGGGTATCAGTCAGTACGATGAGAAACAGATAAACACAACGCAGAAACTTCACGGAGCCACAGGTGACGAGGTGATTACTGGCTGAGGGCCCGAAATTCAACACTGGGTCAATAAAGGCTATAAAGAACCTACCCTGGGTCAATAAAGGCTATAAAGAACCTACACTGGGTCAATAAAGGCTATACAGAACCTACCCTGGGTCAATAAAGGCTATAAAGAACCTACCCTGGGTAAGAAAGGGTTACACTTTTTTTGACAGTTTAGTCTGAAAATGAACAATTGTCTCCCAATGCTGACAATAAGAGCAACAATTCACTTTAGCAGGAAGAGTAATAATGACTATAAGAACCTGAGAATTAATGAGGAACGATAGAGGAGCAGCCAACATTCTGGGAAATTTGCTTCTTCTGCAGAGTCAGGCAAGAAGATAACAATTTCCTCTCTGTGAATTAAGTAGCAAGCTAGCAAGCTAGCCAAGCTTTGAACAAATGAATGGAAGCAGATATGGATTTTGATTATGCGCCCAATTTTGAGACTTTAAAGTGCATGCAGCCCTCTGATGGTCCATAGACTTATGGTTGTGAGATGGTGAGGGGGGCCCAGGAGGATAATTCTGTCCCAGACACAGGTATTGCACACAGCGGCCCTGGTCGATACCATTGTTACACAGATTTGGTCCAAAACTTTACCATTTTGACCACTCGAGAATCGTGGTTAAACATTCCTCCAAAATACCACATTAAGACACTAAGACCGTGAGGAACACCATAGAAAATGCCATGCTGTGATGTGATATCAAAAACCTTACTGTGATTAGATGGTGAGCACAACACTGTTGTGGAAATCTTTCTTTTAAACCCAGCCTTATTGTCAATAAGCCATACAGTCACTGAATGCCGTAGGTCTCTGGTTTGTGGTTGTAAAGTTTTATGAGTATGTGATTAACCTAGAGGTCACAATAGGTCATTTTATACAGTGAGGTAAAGTTAAAAAGAAAATGGTCTCAGTACAATAAAATGGCTACTATGGGGACTACTGTACCATCATTCATCACACATGAATACAATGTGGCACATTGGATCCACAAGTGTCTTGACTGGCTCCTGGTACACTATAGAATTCACTTCAAAGTCCTCACTTTTACTTTCAGAGCACTCCACGGTCAGGCCCCTATCTACATCACTGAACTCATCCATCCCTACACCAACACCCGCTCACTCAGATCTCCCGATCAGCACCTCCTGGTGGTCCCCAGGTCCAGGCTCAAAACAAGGAGTGATCGAGCCTTCGAGGTGACGGCACCAAGGCTCTGGAATGCTCTCCCCCTGGACCTGCGAACTGCCCCTTCTGAAAACTCTTTTAAAAAACAGCTAAAAACACATATGTTCAGACAGGCTTTTGGTCATATAGGGCACCCTTTTTGTCCTCACTGTTCCTATAGTTTTTAATTATTGACGGATGATTTTATTTAAATGATTTTTATTCTATTATTTTATCTGCTTCACTGTTTTTAACTGCTGTCTGTTGTTGTTGTTGTCATTTATTTCAGATTTTAGTTTTAGTTTTTATATGCTAGCTGTAGTGTGTAAAGCACCCTGTGCATTCGTGCTGTGAAGGGTGCTATATAAATAAAGGTCATTCATTCATTCCAGTCATACCCAATTTATGCAATTCCTAGACTGTTTAGGGACCCCAGTATGAAGAGATTTTTTTTTTTAGAATAGGCTAAATTAAAATAAAAATAAAAATCATGGTTCTTGCTAAAAAATGTGATTAGAATAAAGTGGACATGGCTGGGGAGACTAATGGGTAATTCAGAAATCTTGAGGTGAAAGGTAATAATCTCCACACTAGGTTTTGCGGAGCTTGTAGTGCAATCTACTCTGCCTGCGTTCTAGTAATAGACAATAACAATCTTTAAATACTTGACCTGCCAACATTTCGGGGCGACAGTGGCTCTCAGGAGGTAGAGCGGTCGTCTGGTAGTTGGGAGATTCCTGGTTCAATTCCTGCTCCTCCCAGCAGTGTGTCAAAGTGTCCTTGAGCAAGACACTTAACCCCTAATTGCTCCCGATGAGCAGGTTGGCACCTTGCATGGTCACCTCCGCCATCGGTATCTGAATGGGTGAAAGTGAGAATTTTTTTTAAGCGAGTTGGATAAAAAAACCCTATATAAATGCACAATTTACCATTTATTTACCTGCTTAGTTCATACAATCTAATAGTAACTAAGATATTTGCTGGGGGAAAATAATCACTTTTGTGCATAGATCACTAGATTTATCAGTTTATAATACGCTCTGGAGCTAACAACCAGGGGGTCCTCACATGAAAACGGTAGCACTGGTTGGTGCTATGCCCAAAATGCACCTAGGAAAATAATGTCAGGGGTGAAATGTTTCTTCACTCTCAAGTTTTCCATCATGAGTGTAGCTTGTTAACACAAAGACTTGTTGTTGATCCTAGCGCTGTGGAAAAACAAGACTAGTAGGCATGTTTAGTTTCATTGTTTTTACAGAATGAGGAAATGTCCCAGCACTTGATTGATTTGAGAATGTCTGGACAGCGAAAAACCACATGAAATGCAATGTGATCCAAACCAAATCCATTTAGAGGTGGTTTGAAATGCGATTCCAATTGGATTTCTACAGATGTGTCTCAGTCCGGACGCTCTGGCCGCTCAAATAAGATTTCAAAGTGTCTTTCACATCACTCGCAACGCTCCAAACAACAACAACATCAAATACTGACGGAAGTGCATCAGAGCGGCTAAAGTTAGCTAAGCTAATCCATTTAGTTAGCTTAGCTAATAAATTTGTCTAACGTGAAAAGTTACGTTAACATAACAATAAGGTTCCGTTATCAGTCACATTAGCACATAAGTTAACCAAATGTGCAATGTTTTTGTGAGACTAAACTCTTTGTTCCTGGTGGTAAATTCTGTTGCTGTTGGTTTTGTTTCATCAATAAATTAGGCAGAATACACTGTCTGTGAATGTATCTTTTTTTGTTTATTGCACTTTGTTCTTGCTGCAAACAAATAATGAATGCTAATGTTTAGTATTCGTGAGGCTATTTAAAGATGGCGGGTTTGTGTTTTTGTGTAGGACGCCCCCCGTGTAGCGCAATGATTGATGAGTTGAAGAGTGATGATTCTCTCTTCTGACCAATCAGTGTTTCAGGTCACTTTTTGGTACACGTTCGACCCGCTTGGAACATCAACAAAGCAGGTACTAAAAAAAGTACCCGGTACCAGGTACCATCCGCACATTTCGGCAATGGAAAACCGAAACCGGCAGAGTAGAGTAGACTCGAGTTGAGTAGGTACCATGCAGTGGAAAAGCGCCATTAGTCGTAGATGATGCAGAGTGAGTGTAGCATTAGCTAATGTCAGAAATACACTACACTTCTGTGAGAAGTGAACATGAAATGCATCTTGATTTATTTAGCCTTGAACAAAGTTGACATTGTCTTATGTCCGCCAGGGTATAGCCTGAAGGTGGACATCATATTTTCAGTCAGGTCAGTGTGTGTGTGAGCGAGTGCTCGCAATATCTCGCATACTACAGGGCCGATCAGCCCGTGCTTGGGTGCAGCAAGCAGGGGTGTAAGTACTTGAGTAATTGTACTTCGTTACTCAAGTATTATTAGGTTTGTATACTTGTACTTTTACTCAATTACATTTCAGAGAAGAAAAACATACTTTTTACTCCTACTCGTTAACATTATTAATCCTGCGGCCGCTCTTTATTTAAAAACAGCCAATCAAATCCCCATCAATGGAAAATTAACCCACCCATACCCATGCTGATTGGTTCTTGTGCAAGACGAGAAAGCGGGGATCTTTGATTAAACACCTGCTATCAGAAGAATAGACAGTCAGAGTGACAAGCTACAGAAGATGGCCACAAACGATAGTACGAGTGATGAAGAGGACGAAACGGAACATTTCATTGCCCCCGAATAAAAAATAGTTTTTGCTTTTATTTTTTAGTACTTAAGTACCTTTAAAAGTAGAAACTTTTTGACTTTTACTCAAGTGTGTTTTTAGCCAGATACTCTGACTTTGACTTGAGTATGATTTTGAGACGGTATACCCATACTTTCACTAATGTATAATTTCTGGGTACTTTTTACACTCTTGGCAGAAAGTCAAAGATAAGTATTTGGATTTTTTTTTTTTTTATAATTTTTTTTTATTATTATTTACATGAAAACAAGACAACACAATAACCACAATAACAATACACAGAACTTCACAGGGAAATAACAGAAACAATAATAATACAGAAACAACTAATTATAAAGACAAAAAAGAAAACAGAGTACAACCTTTTAAAATTAAAGGGGTACTATCTAATAAATGGCTTTTCCCAGTATTCAGCACCGTTTCCCGGCCGTGTGGCCCTATATTAATAAAACTTATATCTCTAATTCTCAAAAAGGCCCATTCTTCCAATTCACCTCACAACATTCACCCTCACCAAGCTGAGTCATCACAAAATGTGCATATCAGTGATGTCAGAGATTTCCCAGCTGCATAAGCCACCGGGTCACACAGTGGTTGGAGCCCAGCCTCAAAACGGCCTAAGGTCCTGAGGTAGAAAAACGCCGCTTTTGAGTACACGACTAGAAAAACAAAACAATGAACCTTCTTGAAAAACAAAAACCTACAGAGGTGTTCCACAGACCCACAGGAACCGTGTAAAAGTGTCCAAATAGTGAAGAAATAGCTAAATAGCTCCCCCCCAATAAAATCCCCAGTTATAGTCAAGAGGACAACACAAAAGACAAGACAGACAAGACATTTCCTCCTCCCCCTCCCACGAGACCGCCGGACTCCCCCGAACAAGCACCCCAACCCCGCTCAGCCGCACACGGCGGTCCTGACCTTCTCAGCTGCTGCGAACCACAGGTCAATCCCAGCCTGCCCCACCCCAATCACCCGCGCCGTGGATATCTCAAGATAAATCACATCCAACAGTGTTAGGGACCAGTTAATCACTGTGAGCTTCTCAGGCTCCTTCCATCTCAATGCTATTAGCTTCTTCGCTGCTGTGACGCCCGCTAGGACAACCCTTTTTAGTTGTACGGACGCGGGTAGTGTTGTTATATCGTTCAGGAGTAGCGTAACAGCTGTGAATGGGATAGTTAAGATTAAGCCACACAGATCTGAAAGTTTGTCCGTTATTGACCTCCAGAAGCGGGCCACTGGTGGGCAATCCCAATACATATGCATATAAGTGCCAGTGGCCCTTTGAGAGCACAAAGTGCACCGAGAGTCGGTTACCAGTCCCATAGCAAATAGCTTCCTAGGTGTAAGATAGGTCCTATGAATATAATTAAAATTAATTTGCTGGTGATTGGGGTTGCGGGAAGACAATGCCACATTTGCCCAAACATCATCCCAGTCAAACTCGGGGTCCAACTCCGGGATATCCCCACGCCAGATTGTATCCAATGATACATTTTTATACGTGGATTGAATTAAGAGCGTATAAAAGTCTGAGACAAACCCTCTGGAGGTCGTCCTGTCCACTATGAGCCTGAGGAAGGGGTGTGGTTGCAAAGCTTGAGCCCACGGCACGCCATGCGCCCTCAGCGCTGACCTTAGTTGAAGGTAAAGAAAGAAGGACTCGCCGGGAAGATCATAAAATTCTTTTAAGTCCTGAAACGCACAAAGGCCGTTCTTATCATAAATATCCTCCAGAGTATGAACTCCCCTCCTTTGCCATTGAGGAATACTAACCGGCTTGTGCCCAACAAGTAGTTGCTGGTTATTAAAAATTGGAGAGTCCAGGTGCCATGGGCATTTAACCGCACACGACTTCTGTACATTACGCCATGTTTGGATCACGTGAGTTATGATCGGTCCATACCTCAGTCGGCATTTCGAAATAGGGACAGTAGAGTACACTACATCCTGCAATCTTAGCGGTGAGACCGCCGCCGCTTCTAAGGAGCGCCAAGATACAGCATCTACAGGGTCTAGCCAGCACATCAGAGGTCTCAGTGAAAAGGACCAGAAATAAAGCTTAAAATCAGGGATTGCGAGGCCCCCATCTTGTTTTCTACGTTGAGTAGTAGCTCTTCTCGGGCGTTTGTTATTCCAGATAAACTTAGATACCATCGATTGTACCTTGCGCCAGTGGTCTATTGGAGGGGGCAGGGGGAGCATTGAGCTAACAAAATTTATCCTAGGCAGGACGTTCATTTTGATTATGGAAGCCCGGGCTTGTAAGGAGTTAGGAAGGGACGACCATCTGTCTAGATCCTGGCGTATTTTATCATAAGTACCCGTGAAGTTGTACTTAGTAGTTTGACTTAGCGTAGGGAATATCTCTATGCCTAAGTATTTAAAATGTTCCACTATGGGGATATCAGCTGGTAGTCGCACAGCCTTGGCCAGCTCATTAAGAGGTAGGCAGGCTGATTTGTTCCAGTTAATCTTAAAGCCTGACAATTTACCAAAGTCGTCGATTATTCCCAGTAATTTTGTGGCCGACTGGGAGGGGTCATCCATAAAAATCAGTAGGTCATCTGCATAGAGAGCAATTTTGTGTGGTGTATTATTGACCATTATGGGGACGATGTCCTCCGATTGCCTAATAAGTTGGGCCAATGGTTCGAGGGAAAGCGCGAATAGTCCTGGGCTCAGAGGACAACCCTGTCTAGAAGATCTGGAGACTGGAATAAGTGTGGAACAGTTTTTGCCTGTCAGTATCATTGCCGACAGCGAGGCATACAGGACTTTAATCATATGAATAAAATTATTTCCAAGATCCATAACCTCAAGTACCTTCCACAGGTATGACCATTCTAGTCTGTCAAACGCCTTCATGGCATCCAAAGACAGAACTGTGGACGGAGCTGTATTGTCTTTACTGTTATCGACTACATGCAACAGCCTCCTAAGATTATCTGCAGCCAGGCGCCCCGGGATGAAACCAGTTTGATCGCAGTGTACCAATACCGTCATAAACCTCTGCAGGCGGCGGGCCAGCACCTTGGCAAACACTTTTAGATCGGCCCCGAGAAGACTCAAGGGCCTATACATTTACATTTACATTTAGTCATTTAGCTGACGCTTTTATCCAAAGCGACTTACAAGTTCTGTGCGACAAGACAGCAAGAAGGGTATAACTCTATCAGCTGAGTAACAATGTTCATCAAAGTGTTGCGTGTTACAGTGTAGGTTAGTTTATTAGGACAAGTGCATGACATTAAGGTTAGTCGGGGTTAGATTTTTTTTTTTTTTTTTTTTTTTTTTATCATTTCAGATAATGGTTGAAGAAGTGAGTCTTTAGTCGACGGCGAAAGATTGGACGGGATTCGGCTGTCCTAACTGGGATGGGTAGTTCATTCCACCATTGTGGGGCAAGGACTGAGAATAGGCGGCTTCTCTTTGATGACCCTCCGGGAGCTTGGATAGGAGTAGATCTGAGGCGGCCAGAAGACGCAGAGCGTAGGGGTCTTGAGGGTGTGTAGTTAGAGACCATTGACCGGAGGTAGGCGGGAGCGGTTCCCTTTGCCGCACGGTATGCTAGGTCGAGGGCCTTGAAGCGGATACGTGCAGCGATGGGGAGCCAGTGCAGGTCCCTAAGAAGTGGGGTGACATGGGCTGACTTCGGTAGGTTTGAGATCAGGCGGGCCGCTGCATTTTGAATGAGTTGAAGAGGCTTGGTGGCAGTGGCCGGGAGGCCAGCTAGCAGTGCGTTGCAGTAGTCGAGGCGGGAGATGACTGTTGATTGGACGAGGAGTTGGGTGGCTTCTTTTGTCAGGAAGGGGCGTATCCTTCTGACGTTGCTCAGGAGGAATCTGCAGGTTCTGGTTGTCGCTGCGATGTGAGCAGAGAAGTTCAACTGGTCGTCGAGGACAACACCAAGGTTCTTGGCGGTCGGCGACGCGGTCACAGCTGCATTCTCGACTGTGATGGAGAGGTCGGTCAGGGGGGAGGATTTGGCCGGCAGGTGGAGCAATTCTGTTTTGCTTAGGTTCAGTTTGAGGTGGTTGGTCGTCATCCAGGCGGAGATGTCGGACAGACAGGCCGAGATCCGCTCAGAGACGTGGATATCTGAGGGAGGGAAGGAGAGGAAGAGTTGAGTATCATCGGCATAACAATGATATGAGAAGCCATGAGATGTGATAATGTTACCCAGTGATTTAGTGTAGAGGGAGAAGAGAATGGGTCCTAGGACCGAGCCCTGGGGGACACCCGTCCGGAGGGGGCGGATGGCCGACAGAGTCCCTCTCCATGACACTTGGTAGGAGCGGTCATTGAGGTATGATGTCAGCCATGTCAGCGCAGATCCAGCCACTCCCATTCCTGCAAGGGCCGCGAGGAGGATCTGATGGTTGACTGTGTCGAAGGCTGCAGATAGATCTAGGAGAATCAGGACAGAGGAGAGGCCTTTCGCTTTTGCTAAGTGAAGTGCCTCTGTGACCGCAATGAGGGCCGTTTCTGTGGAGTGGCCAGTCCGGAAGCCAGACTGATTGGGGTCTAGGAGGTCATTCTGTAAGAGATAAGCAGTAAGTTGGTTGGATACAGCACGTTCAAGTGTTTTAGAAAGGAAGGAGAGAAGAGAGACAGGGCGATAGTTGGCTATGACGGTGGGGTTCAGGGTTGGTTTTTTTATGAGGGGCGTGACTCTGGCTTGTTTTAGGGAGGTGGGGACCACCCCCGAGTTGAGTGAGGAGTTGATGGTTGCAGTTAGGAATGGGAGGATGTCCGGTGCTATGGTCTGGAGGAGTGGGGAGGGTAGCTGGTCCAGCTGGCATGTAGTCGGACGGTTCGACGTTACCAGTGTCAGGGTCTCGGCTTCTGTAATGGGAGAGAAAGATGACAGAGTGAAGGATGAGGTTCTCGATTCAGCGTTTGGAATGGGTGGGGGTTGGGAGAAGGAGCTGCGGATGTTCTCCACTTTTTCCTCAAAGAAGATAGCTACCACAATCATTGGGATCTTTATCCTTCTTGAGAAGTAAAGAAATCAATGCCATGTTGACATCTCTTGATAACTCCCCTTGTTCGATAGCGTAATTGATCATATCGAGCATCAATGGACCCAGTTGGTCCCAGAAAGCTAAATATACCTCGGGTGGAATCCCATCCCAGCCTGGTGCCTTACCCCTTTGCATTTCAGCAATCGTCTCCCTAAGTTCCATAAGAGTGATCGGTTTCCCCAGTTCCTTAGCCTCTTCCTCAGAAATGTGGGGTATCTCAAGCCCGCCAATGAACGATTCAAATTTAGAGTTATCGAAATTAACCTCTGAGCTATATAACTGTGAGTAAAACTCTTTAAAAGTGTCGTTGATCTTTTTCGAATCAGTAGTGACTGTTCCCTGTCGCGTCTTGATCGAAGGGATATCCGAGAAATGATCATTCGAGCGTATTTTCATTGCCAACAGATGGCTAGGCCTGGAACCGTGAAAGTAGTAATTTTGCCTTGTCCTATGTATCAAGAACTCAGACTGTTGTTTAAGTATGGAGTTTATTTCTTTCTTGACTATCTTACGTTGTGTGTTTAGTCGTTCATTATAGTTAGTTTGCAAAGATGCGTATAGGTCCGCGTATAATGTTTCCAGTCCTTCTAGTTTTTTTGACCGGGATTTACGCAAATTGGAGGCGAAAAGTGTGACATGACCCCTGATAAATCCCTTCAATGCGTTCCACAGGACCCTAGGGTCTTCGACCGTGCCGACATTGATCTGCAAGAATTCAACTAGTTTACTCCTGAACTCAGTACAGAAATCATCGTTCTTTAATAAGGTTGAGTTAAAACGCCACCTGGGAGCTCTCGTGGAGAGCCTGCCAAAGGTTGCCATAAGGAAAATCCCCTTGTGGTCCGAGAGAGCTAGGGGAACCAATGAGACGTCGAAACTATCAAACATATTAGGGGACGCGAATGCATAGTCTATTCGAGAGAAGGTTTTGTGTCTGGCTGACAGGTGAGAGTAATCCTTGAGGGTGGGATTGGATATGCGCCAGAGGTCTGCGAGCCCCGTGTCCTGGGCCCACATCCTGAGGGCCTTAGAGGACTGTTTTTGGTCGCTTGTTTCAGAGGACCCGGACCTATCCATCTCCGCATTCCAGCACGCATTAAAATCGCCACCCACAATGAGAGCGTATCCAGTAAGTTCCAACATATTCTTCGTGATTGTATTATAGAACGCTGAATCAAATGTGTTAGGGGCATACAATGCTATTATTGCCATCTTCCTATGAGAAAACTCAACTTTTGCTATAGTAATCCTTCCCTCCGTGTCCGACCACACATCCAGGACTTTGATATCAAGGTTACGTCTTGTAACTATGACGACTCCTTTTGTCTTATTATCGGCTGAGGATGAGGAGATAACGTGATATTGTCGATTTGCTAGCCTTGACACATCACCCACCAATAAATGCGTCTCACTAAGGAGAGCAATGTCAATATTTCTTCTCTTCAATAACCAAAGGACACTGGCACGCTTGTGTGGGGCGTTAAGACCCCCTGCGTTCCAAATTAAAATATTCAATTTAGCCATGGTCGAATTTGTCTAAATGCGTGGAGAACATACCAGTGCAGCCAGGCTGAGGACAGAGGCGCTGATCCAGGCGGGCCCAGACGGTCAATCCCAAGAGTTCAGAGGAGGAACAATTACACACATATAGGACAACAGTACAGAAAACACAGAAAAATACCACCCCAGTTACAACCCCCCCTACTTCTACTCTATACCCTAACCCACCCATCCTAATATTAACCCTCCTATACCCACTCTCCAATCCCCTCCCTATGCTCCATCCACTAATGATGGTCATCTTCCTATCGTTTCCCACTGGAATCATGGATCCAATAAGACGCTGTCCACTCCGACCCCCTCTCTAGATAAACCCCTGATTAAACCCCCCACTAGTCCAATAAACAAAAATAAAATAAAAATAAAATAAAGTTATTGGTCGAAAACAAACGTGAGCCTTGGCCCTAACATGAGCCAACTATAAGGGAAATATTAGCTATTATTATATAATAACTCAACATCATCCCTGTAACCGACTACTTCCGAATCTGCGTATCAACGTCGCAATGCTATAGCACAAATGGATAAAAGAACATTTTTAAATTAAAGCATACCAGAAGATAGTCTAAGGCAGGATCCGATCACAGTTAAATTGTGCAAACAGATGTAATTTAAACAGCAACAATAAAAAGAAAAAGAAAAAAGGGTTATTGGTCAAGGTGCAAGCATTTCACAGTCCCTCTGGTCAGGCACAAAGGCTGGAATGACATAATCCTATATAAGAATAGAAGTAAACACCTTCATTAACCCGGGGGTAGTAATAAGCTATACCTGACACAACCTGTTATTATATATTACATATATATACATAACGAAGTTCTGTTAGTAATGGTGACACTCAGCATCACTACTGCATAGTACCTCGCTCGCGCACGCGCACTGAATAAAGATTCCACAAGTGTACCTTTATATCCCAATATTCGTCTGACCACACCCCTATCAGCTTACCTACATAAGCAGGGGTGGGGCCACATACTCGCCTCCTTCCCAAGCTTTCACCACAAGGTGAGATCAAGGGCAGCAGCGGCGTCTGATGCCGAGCGTCACCATTACTAACAGAACTTGGTTATAGTCATAACCTATCGTTCTGTATCGTAATGGGCTCCGCTCGGCATCACTACTGCACAAGGGAGGCCGAGCGAGAGCCCTCGGCCGACAAATACACCCCGCTGAGGCCCCCCACAACCATCAGATCAGGGAGGACCGAGCCCCCCCGACCCCCCCTAATGGAGGGCATCCCCCCTATTGGAGGTTCCCGGGAGGGCGACGGACCCGACCGTGCGAAGAGGCACTCAAGCAACTCAACGCACAGGGTGAGCAGACCGTGGCCTGACCCCACAACTACACACACGCACAACCCGCATGCCACCCAGGAACGAACGGAGGGAACAACCTCGTTACTGCCCCCAGAAATCACGGGGTCAAGAGCAAACCCAACCCCATGGCAAGGCCGTAGCAGTGGAGCGCGAAGGAAGACCCAGACCCACTAAAGGGACTGGATCCCCTGGAAAACGGGGGCCCGGAGAGGTCAATGACGCCAGGCATCAAGACCCCACCAGGCGGTCACTTAGTGACACCGCCCCCCACATCGCCAGCGTATTCGGATAAGGCCCCTCCAAGAGCGGGCCCTTTCCCCCCAATAGCACACCGCCTGGCACACTGACCCTGCAGAACAGGCAGTCAGTATGGCCGTAAGCACACAAAAAAGGTTAACCAACGGAAGCAGGCAGCGCACCGGGGAAACAAGGCAACAGGCCGTAACCTGAGCCTGGAGCACTGCGGACGAGACAGGCGCCAAAGGAGTTAGCTGAGAACACCCCCCCCGGCGGAAGGGGCGTATGCTGGCATTGTTGCATGACCAAGCCTCCATTTAAAAAAAAAACACCCAGAGGGGTTGAGGCAGAGAAGGCTGACGTTAGCATTAGCCGTGGAGGCAGCGTGTAGCGACTCCATCTTCTCTCTCAACGGGTCGACCGCCAATCTAATTTCCCGATTGCCCGATGAAGGGTATCAAAAAATTCCGCCTGTGCTTTTCTTTGTGTTTCAGCGAAGCGTACCTCAAAGTCTGCATGGAGTTTGGTCATGACCGAGAGAACAGCTTCACTTATTTCACTGATTCCGGGCGAAGGCGAGGACAGATTCGGTGACAGTCTGCCGGCTGGCGTGCTCATGGCTCGGGTCTCCATTAACACCGCAAAAAGTTGAAAAAAGTTGACGAAAGTAGTTGATACTCGACGACTCAACAAGAAAACCAATAACAAATAAAAATAAAATAAAGACTAATGGGGAGAAACGTGTATTTTTGCACGATAGTAGGGAGCTCTCGTGAAACACGTCCTACTCCATGAATGCCTGGCTCCGCCCCCAAGTATTTGGATTTTTTTAAAAGTTTACAAATGTCCATTGGCCTACATACAGTTCCATAGAGACGTTTTTAATGCAAGAGGGTGACAACAACGGCTTCACATGCTGTCACCGAGACTCCTTCCATTCCCTGCTCTACCACAATGCCTTGCACAGAGGTAACGTTAGGTCTTGTAATGTTAGATAATTGTAACATCCTTATGAGTAGCAGCTGCTAACTTAGCTTTAACTGTCTCATACATTTGGTACTGCACATTTACGTTAACCAGTCAGTCAGTCAGTCAGTCAGTCAATTAAGGACATTTTGGTATTGTAGGCCAGTCCTCTGGGTCCGACAAAGAAGAAAAGGAAGTTGTCAACACAATTATTCAGCTTATACATCCTGTTAGTCAGACTACACCTGTAGAATACACTGCTCTCTCTCCCTCTCTCTCTCTCTCTCTCTCTCTCTCTCTCTCTCTCTCTCTCTCTCTCTCGCTCTCTGTGTCTTGTGTCGTTACTCTAGGTGATAAATAATGTTTTTCCTCAATGAATAATAATGGGACCAGGACCTGTGAACCAGCCTAGTAGGGGTCAAGGTGTGTGTGTTGTGTTGTGTTGTGTTGTGTTGTGTTGTGTGGTGTGTGTTTGTGTGTGGGGGTTATCCAGGTTAGCCATTAGCACTGCAGGGAAGGGGTTTTGGTCAGGTGTGTGTGTGAGAGAGAGAGAGAGAGAGAGAGAGAGAGAGAGAGGAGAGAGAGAGAGAGAGAGAGAGAAGAGAGAGAGAGAGAGAGAGAGAGAGAGAGAGAGAGAGAGAGAGAGAGAGAGAGAGAGAGAGAAAGAGAGAGAGAGAGAGAGAGGGTAGACCACGGAGAGAGACAGAGAGA
>NC_140178.1:24524948-24570197 GCF_963971535.1 Notolepis coatsorum
ATTTTCACAAGATTTTGCACATGCTATTTTATGTTTTAATGTTGAATTTTCTGTAATTGTCAGCCGGCCATTTCTCTCTTGAATGGAATGAGACCAAGTCGTTTATAACCCGCTGTTATAAATAAGCCGTTGTTCTCTGAAATATGGCGTGACTGCATGCCGCTGGTGAGCTTGTCCTGTCAATCATCCATAATATATATTATGCTTGCATCACATGTGAAAACCTCCAACAGTATTTAGTGAGGACTATATTTTATTCTACTCTGTACTTTAACGTATAGACGAGTCTATCAGAATTGGCCACGGGTTTTTATTTATTTTTTATCAATATGACATAAAAAGTAATAATAATAATAATAATAATAAAACCGTACTTGAGACAATTTCCCCACTGATATTTCCTTTCTGTCTCCCATCTCGTTCCGCATGTATATTTCCGGCTGCCTAAAAGCCATCTTCTTATTACCTGTCTAACGGGCGTTGTATATATGTGACACAAAAAGAAATAAAACAACGGTTATGTAGTCGGATCAGAGAGGTTCCCATGTAATACTCCTCTCCCCATACAACCACCCTGTTGTCTGTCTGCCTCATGCCAGACACTTGCGTCTGGAGGGGATTCCTATATAGTCGTCCAAGAGGATTTGACTGCATGTATCATCCTTGAAATAAAATAGCGTTTATTAAACAGGATTTGAAACTTTCCCACTAATATTTCCTCTTGCCTTCCTCTCGCCGTGTTTGCTTTACCGCCGTTTAGTTCTTAACCTTCAGAAATGTATACCCTATAAACTTTTATTGCCGTCATATTCTTTTATTGCAGCGCACCGCATTGAATTTTCTTTCTCTCTCTCTCTCTCTCTCTCTCTTCTTCTCTGTGTTTTTTATGACAGTCGGCTTCCTCCACTCCCTCCCCCTGAGCGAGAGACCATGCGTCGCGCAGAACATCCTCTCCTCTCGTGCTGTTTGTTTCCATCCTGGAAAATAGGAAGTCGAGAAAAACACCTCGCGTGAATAAAGGCTCGCACGCCTTTAGACTACAAGGCCTTTTTTTTTTAGTATCACCCTAGAGGAGGGGGATACTACCGTGTAATAACCAACAGGATAGACATGGCCGATATATATATATAGGCCACTTGCATATAAGAATCAAACGAGTTAATAAAACGTGTGGGCTAATTTGACTGTAAAAAAAAAAAGTATTTATTGGTCAGACGTAAAAAGAAAAAAAAGGAGGCTGGTATTATATAATTCCAAGAAGTATTGAAGCTATAATGTTACTTGACGCACAGGACCACATATGCAGCTGGACTCCTTGATTTGAAGCTGAACCTTTGCTTTTTTCACAGTCATAAACCTGGAAATGTGTTACAGATTACGCTATAGAGGCGTCAGTATATTTCTCACGTTCAGTATTTTACATCTGAGTTTAAGTTGAATGCAACAAATATCACGACGAAATATAACAACATGGGCTATATTTACGGACTGTTAATAGTAAAGATGTTAACTTTTAATAATCAACGCACGCAGGATTACTGGTGATTTCAACCTACGAATTGAGTTTTTTTTTTTTTTTTTTTTTATATAGCCTGAGGATCAGACTCTATTGTGCCAGACACCTGAGCTGGCTGTAGTCTATCTGCATGACCCAGTCTACATTTGTATCATCTATTTTCGTTATTGTATTGCATGATTATTATCATTGTTAATATTTTAGTTTTTGTTGTTGTTGGTTTTGTACGTCACCACTGGACGTCTGAAACTGTGTTAGATCAAATGTTCAACAGACGGCTACTGTACGCAAGGTCCACTGGAATTATGAGTAGCATAATACCCTATGGATTTCCTGTAATTAATTGGAACCGTTGGATCTTTATGTATCTATATATTTTGTATATGTGGTTCTACAAACCTCCATGTCTGTAAACGTGTTAGGGTACAGAAGAGTCGCCAAGGCGTCAGTGCTCTCTCTTTTTCTCTCTCTCTCTCTCTCTCTCTCTCTCTCTCTCTCTCTCTCTCTCTCTCTCTCTCTCTCTCTCTCTCTCTCTCTCTCTCTCTCTCTCTCTCTCTCTCTCTCTCTCTCTCTCTTTGTGTGTTGTGTGTGTGTGCGCGCGCACACGCGTGCATGTGACATCTGTAGAGCAGAGCGTTGGCCCTGGCTTCAAATAAACTGTAATTAGTCCAAAATGACTGAGCAAAACACAGAGACCAGATACATTTCAGTCCAAGTTGCGTCCTCTGTGCCGCCTATATGCAGTGGCTATATCCTTAAGACAAAATTGAAGATATTCTATTCTTGTGAATAACACACACACACAGACATACACAGATGCAAGGTTTTATTATTCAAAGTGGAACGTGAGAGAGGTGCTGTGACTAGTGTTGCGTCACTCAGCCGTTAGAAGATTATCTTCCAGTTCCTATGAAAAGTATGCTAGTCTATACCAATGCGAGTATGTTCTCTTCACTGTCTGGCCTGGTTTCCATGGTTTCAAAGTCACCCCATAGTTGTATACGCTTGTCCTGACTCCTGAGTCGATGGATGGGGGGTCGTGGAGGTGGTTGTGCGTTGGACACTTGGTGCCATTTTCGAAAACACCAACTAAACACTGTTGGAAGGTCTGACCATTTTGTAATAGAATTCCATTCATCCCATCCGATTCATACCCACATTCTAGAATGTTCTTTGGCTGGTGCAAATGCATCCTATGGATAATCGCATGCAGGACACAGGATAGGTATTTAAAAAAATATCAGGTATCATTTATAATCCATATTCTCCTATGCCATGGTAATTTGGCTGGTAGCATTTGATAACGTTGTCATATATAGATTAAATGGACGCTCCCATTCAAATCCATATTTCCCAGAAGTAATTCTACTGGCACAGAACACGTTTGATAGCTTTGTCATAGAGATGCGCGTTGGCGCATATTGCACTATAGACTGCATTCTGATTCCCATGGCCCATATAATAGCCTTGTCTGTATAGCAGCTGTGCCTGTAGGCTTGGTTAATGAAGGCTGTTTTCCACTGTAGCAACCCCCCCCCACAAACACACACACACACACACACACACACACACACACACACACACACACACACACACACACACACACACACACACACACACACACACACACACACACACACACACACACACACACACGCACACACACAGCACTGAATTCAGACTATCCTCAACAGCACTAACCCTCAGCTCTGGCAGATTCAGTGCTATTTAGAACCAACACAACAATAAATGTTTATGTGTTAGTGTTTTAGTCATAGCTTAATTGTTACAATTATTATAATATTGATTCTTGCAGGTGAATAGAGAAACAATTCACTATGGAATACATGATGTTGTGGAGTGTCGTGTGCTGTGGAGCTATAGAAATGTCACTTTGAATGCTTTTTAATACTGAGAATAACAGTTATGAAGTGGATTCATTTTAGGAGACCTTTCTCAGTCTTATTGCATGTCCATAAAACAAATGCAGCCCATTATGGACTCGACGTCATATTCCGTGTTTTGTCTGGCTAAAGCTTATTAGGCAGCATTAGATTTATCGTGTCTCAGGCGGACGGCCATTTACCCACAGCTGTGTCTGGTGAAGTTCCCCAAATCGGTTCCATGTCCATTCCATTATTCCTTTTCAGATTATCCGCCTTTAATCCAACTCAGACCAAATGCAGGCTGGAGTGAGGGCTATACACACTGTTCTTGAACTCATTAGAGCCACCGGAGAGAGCGGGGGTGTATAGTATATAGCCCCTTGGAATGTGTCGGTTGGCTAAAATGGGAGTTACAGTCCAAATATCGTCAAATGTTGCATTTGCCAGTTACATTTCAACGGTTAGGAGATATCAGATACTACGAGACTCCTCCTTGGTCAGGCAAACTGCCACGAGAAGGTCACACCATCTCGGCAGGCAGGCTGTGGTTTTGTTACGGAGCTGCTTCTCTCTGAATAGGAGAAAGAAAACATTCTCAGCATTCTTATGGAAAATAATAACCTACTATATAAGGTCTTAAAGAAAGATGAACAAGGTGATGAGACGTATTGTAAGTGTCTCTGGATAAGAGCGTTTACACGATGCTTCAAATGTGAATTAATTGTAACAGTTAGGCTAAGCCTATATGTGTCAGGCTTATCTTATTGTTCCACATGCCACAGCCTTCAGACCCAAAACGAATATTGTCCAAGATATAGCCAAATGTTAAAAACAAAGACAATATAGGATGGGTTGAAGAAGAAGCTTCTAAAACCTCAAACCGAACCCTGGCCTCCTCTACGGGTCCAGAAGACGTGGAAACAAAGAGAAACCGCAGCTGAGGTTTTCTCAGGCTTTGAGATGGAGGCGTTAATGTAGGAATGATGATGCCTTTAATGAAGGCACTCAACACCGAGCACAGTGTGTGTATGTGTGTGTGAGAGAGATATAGATAGAGAGAGAGAGAGAGAGAGAGAGAGAGAGAGAGAGAGAGAGAGAGAGAGAGAGAGAGAGAGAGAGAGAGAGAGAGAGAGAGATAGAGAGAGAGAGAGAGAGAGAGAGAGATAGTGGGGGGGGGGGGAGTTTACGAGTTTGGCAGTCTGCGTGTGTTTGCGTTTGTGTGTATATGTGAGTGCATGCATGCGCGTGCACGTGTGTTTATGAGTTTATGACAGTCTTTTGGTCTCCTAGCCAAATAGACGCCCTCCTTAAAAAGCTTCAATGTACAATTTAGAGACAAATGCTTCTGTGGCTTCGCCGAGGCAGACATATTTTCAACACATGGTGGTCTCTGCGTATCCTCTCACCACCCCAGTTGAGATGAAATGAAGTTTGAAAATATGAAGGGAAAAAATGAGAGAGAATGAGAGAGAGAGGGGGGGTTGCAGTGCTGTGATACCATAATACCCTTCGGAGTCTCGCGCGCTCTTTTGGTGCGTGCTGCACGGGTTTTAAAACTAAAAGTATAGGTCTACCTTCATCCGAAATTGTAGCTACCTTTTCGATTTCAAATCACCAATATACAATACTAGAAAATGAGACATCGTTTTACTGTAAATTCTTAATTTTTTAATACAAATCCAGCATCAGCAGTGCCAACACAGAGAAGCAACACAGAGGAGTAACAGAGAAACGCACAAGAGAGACTAAACAGGAACATTTGGAATATTTAAAGGGGGCGGGGGTGAAGAAGAAATACAGCATTTTGAATTGGAATTGCCAGGTTAAAGTTATGGCTACAACTCTAACATTTGTGTTGTTAAAAAAAATCCACAATTTACTGCTTTGGCGCCATTGCGCGCAGGTCTGCTTCTGTTTGTGTTTGATGGCGGTGCGTCGGGGTTTGTTCCAACCATTACTGTAGCAACAGTATAGCGTTCCATGCGCGTGACTCCATAAAACTATAGACTTCCACCTATACAGTCAATAGCTGAAGCATTGGGACAGTGAGCAAAAGAAAAACTCCTTTTTGCTAATAGCCATGGCTTAAACAACATGGAGGACAAAAACGACCCAAGATCAAAAGCTATATTTTGTCTAATATTCATCATCTGTAGTGAAATCTATATTATGCTATGAGTCTGCAGTAATGAAGACGTATAGCTTCAGCTCACTATTCCAATGCTATACTGACTATAGCTATATTTGCAAACGACCTGCAGTAAAATCAACAAGGTTTAAAATAGTAATATTTAAGTTCAATCTTAATGTTCACGAATCAACAAAACATTGCAAAACATCGCATGTACAAAGACCCCATTGGACAGACAATAATAACAATATAATTCATAAAAGTCTGCACAAGAACAGGAAACAGAATCAAAACTCGAAGGAAAAGAAAACGTCTATATTACATTAAGATGTCATTTCCGGTCAAAAAAGAAAAACAGATATTTCTTTCTCCAAAAACATATGTAAATCATTCCAATAGAAATAGACGATGTTACTCACTTTATTTACAATAAATAAAAAATGTTTCCAATCAAGAAACAGCTATTATTTAATTAAGCATTCTCATCTGATAGATTTTAAATTCAAAAACACACACAGAGCTAAAGAACGAAATAACTGTTTCGGCTAAAGGTTGACTTGAGGCATGCGCGAACCATGTAAACATTTTTACTCATAGTCATAGATAGACAATTTTGTAGTGTTTTATCCTCCTCTTATAATCTGTAGGCTACGGCATTATTCATAATGTAGACCGAACGAGTTCATAATAGCAAGAACCATATTTCTATGCAGAGAAGTGCGGCTACAAATACAATTATATGTTTTCAATGGTGAGTGAGTGGGTGGGTGGGTGAGTGTGTGCGTGCGTGCGAGTGCGCTCGCGTGATTCAAAATGACATCGTGTCCATGTCTTACTCTTACACACACACACACACACACACACACACACACACACACACACACACACACACACACACACACACACACACACATTCACATATACACACACACACACACACACACGCACAGACACACGCACGCGGAGTTGTAAAGCCGACATGTTGTTTATGATCGTCCCATAAAGCTGTTGTTAGAGGCCATATCTAAACCCTCTCTTATTTTAACAATCTTATGAATGGAATTCTGCAAGTATTATAGATTCTAAACGTCTAACTCTGTGTGAAAACAAAGTCGGTAAACAGAGCTAATTCCGTGGCAGGAATTGTTCTGATATATATTTTTTTCATCCTATACCAAATGTTAAATTTAAAAGTCTGAAATTCCAGTTATATGACTTATAAAGTCTAAGCATTGTTCATAAAATCTATAATGTGTGGATAAATCCGTTTTTTTATATATATATCGCTCGTAAAGGATTACAAGTGGTTACTGTGTAACATGTTCCAGAAAGAATATGTGAAATGTCTTGCATATAGGTACTACGTGGAATACAAAAAGAGCATGTGCAGCACGAGCCTATATCTCACATACAAAATGCACAAGGTTATCGTTTTCTCAAAGATGCATTAGGGTTCGACTAAATACGGGTGTTTTTGTTAAATATAGGTCAACAAAACTGCACAACATGATATGCTCCTCAGCTTTTTGCATGTGGGGGAATAGATTGTAAATTACATTTGGGGGTTTCTAGCCTGGATATTATGTTGCATTACAATAATACATTTCCCTTTCCTTTTCTTAACCATAGCAAAAGAAAAATAGTTCTATAATGTTCTTGCATGTGTCCGGCATGTACAGGCGACTATTGATTAGAGACTACAAATGTTGATAGCCAATAGCCTATAGATAATTAATTGCAGTGCATAATACATTTTGCGAGATTGTGTTGTAAGATTCGGGAGCCGAAATGCAAGAAGACTATTATCGAACATGATCGAATCCCCAAATGAAAGCGCTGCTGACTTTGATTATTCCGCCGCTATCTTCTAATTACGGAGTGGCGGCTCTTGCTTGTATCAACACTATAGCGTCCTGCACCTAATCAACACCTAAGGAATGGGAACGAACCACAAACTAGAAAATAAGAATTAAGCACTGGCTTGCACGTTCAGCGAAACTGCTTCCTGTTCCCGGTGCTTATTAATGGCCAAGTGAAACGCCGGGTTCAGCACCTCCGCGCGCCCTTCTGATGAAGCTCCGGTGTCAACGGCAGAGCAATAAATAAGCAATAAAAGTAGTGCGGGAGGAACTACGAGGAAAAAAACTACCCCATTCCTCTCCTCTATACTACTACAGCCCAAGAGGGCCCTAATTCTCTCTTTCTCTCTCTCTCCCCCTCTCTCTTTCTCTCTCTCTCGCTTTCTTTTTGCTAGTAGTAGTGTAAATAGACGGTTGTTTTTTCACTTTCATAAAAACAATAGAGGAAATAAGACAAAAGACAAACGCTCTGAGACCATCACTGCAATGAATACATTGTCCAACCCATATTTTAAAGAGTCAATATACCCTCCTATATTTTAAGGGTCCATTCCCATCCATTCTGGAACGAGTCCAGAACATTAACTCTGCATGTCGAGATGTCCACGTTATATTGTTCTGTGACGGTGCTTTTGAAGGCAAGAAAATAAAAATATCCCAAATCTGCCATTAAAAAAATGTCAATGGCGGAATAATGAGGCATTTTCTCTGTCAACGTATTCGAAGAGAAAAGCAAAATGATGTCACGTGCTCCATTTTCATGTAGAATGTCTGGAAGTTCAAAGTAGCATCCTCCGTGTTGTGACATGTTTCGAATGTGGAACAGGTGTATGGTGTATGCTCCTGCTTGACAAACTCAGTTAAAACTCTTTGCTGCAGTCAGACCCATTCAATATAAACGCTGTGTCCCGTAAAGACAACGGCCTATACTTCCTAAACGCTTTCTCCTATTAAGACGCCTAGTGTGCTCTGTAAACGTGTTTTCCTTTAAATATTGTGTTTATTGTAGCATGAAGAAACTTGGACACCGTAATAGTCAACTGAATTGCCAATAATCATATTGAACATATCAATCAAGTAGATTGAGTTGATTAAAACTATAGTCTGACTTGGTCGTGAGGCAAGATAGCCTAATTGCAGAACCGTTGTCGGTTTCTCGGTGTGTGTGTGTGTGTGTGTGTGTGTGTGTGTGTGTGTGTGTGTGTGTGTGTGTGTGTGTGTGTGTGTGTGTGTGTGTGTGTGTGTGTGTATCCTTTCTTGCAAATCTTCTGAGAATGATCCTGGGATATTCGGCAGGTCCTTACTTTGAAAAGCGTGTACATGTGTGAGTGTCCGTTATGATATGAACTCGACTAGTCTTTCGGTTGGTCCTTGTTTTGTTTCTTCATTTTCATCCTCCGGTTCTGGAACCAAATCTTAACCTGCCGCTCCGTCAGGTTCAGCGCGCGGGCCACCTCGTGCCGCCGGTCCCGCGTGAGGTACATGTTGAAGAGAAACTCCTTCTCCAGCTCCAGCGTCTGATACTTTGTGTACGGACACCGCTTCTTCCGGGAGGAGCGTGCGTGCAGCCAGTTGGCCGATGGGTCGGCTGGAAGAGAGAGAGAGATAGAGAGACAGACAGAGATAGAGAGATAGAGAGAGAGAGAGAGAGAGAGAGAGAGAGAGAGAGAGAGAGAGAGATAATGTTTTAGAGACTGATGGACAAAGTTATTTCACTGTAAGCCCTCATCCAATATACAGTACAGACCTCTAGGTTCTGAAGCTGAAAATGTTCTGAAAATTATATTTTGGTGACCAAAGTACCACCAGACATCCGTAAAGTGTTAAAACGTAAAAGCTTTTCATTTGTTTAATTTCTATCTATCTGGTCACATCCATAAAAGCAATACAATAACAAAATCTGCAATAGGTGCCTACAATGGGATTAGCGAGGATAGAATGACTTTAGAAGTGAGCTCTATCTGCACATAGATAAACATTTTATTGTCACCCGCAAACCCATTCCTAAGACCCATGAGTAGCTAATGCCTCTGAACTCTGGACAATGTATGGAGAATCAGGTCTGGACTTTGTCCATGAGTCACCCAGACGCAAGAGGGAGGAAGAGGAAGAGAAGACATTTGAATGATAGGGGACATGGTGTCACCGTCCAATGTAGCTCCAACTTATTTTTAGTTTGCAAAAAAATATATTGGCGAAAGAACAAAATAATCTTCGCCTCATTATCAAGTAGGCCTACTAGTGCAGTGCCTGTTCAGGGCGTGGCTGTTCAGAGAGAGTGCCCTCTTTTTTTTCAATTGCTTGGCCCCTGGAAGTGCTGCTTGCAGCACTGCATGTGGAGACCCACGGTATGGCTGCTTGGCACTCCCTTGGGTCCTCGGTACTACATCCGTCAAAGTAAAGGTTGTTGATATAGCACCACCATCTGGCCAAATGACACCAAATTCGACAATGCACTCCCTTGGGTCCTCAGCATTACACCCGCCAAGTGTGAAGTTGATCGGATGACCGGTTCTCGAGATATAGGTAGCGTAAAGTTTGTTGTTATAGCCCCACCCTCTGGTCAAATGGCACAACATTTTCAATTGCACTCCCTTTGGTCCTCAGCAACACACCCGCTAAGCATGAAGCCAATCGGATGACCGGTTCTCGAGATATGCCACAGACACGCACTATAGCACCAGCACCCAGCCAAATGGCCTCATATTGGACACTGCACTCCCCTGGGTCCTCAGACATACAACCGCCAAGCGGGAAGCCGATAGGATGAACACTTCTTGAGATATGTGATGGACAGTCATGCACTATAGCGCCACCATCTGGCCAAATTGCACAAATTCAACACCAGGTTGTCAGCAATACACCCATCAAGTGATCTTGAAGCTAATCAAATGAAAGGTTCTCGAGATATGCAACAGACAGACAGACAGACAGACACTCACACACACACGCAAGACAGAGATTCCTTCCTTTATAGTTATTATTAGATGATAAAATCATTAGATCATTTTGACTAAGACAGCCTTTAAGCCTCACCCTTGCCTCACACAAGTGAGCAGAGAAAGATGAAAACTCTACAATTTGTATCCACACCCAGCCTGTTCTCCTGACCAGTTGTCATATGGATGGAATGATATATATTATCTTTGTAGTCAGGGACATGATAGAAACGGTCTGTTGTGCCCACTTGTTCAGAAACTATTTAAAAAACTGAAGCCCCTTTTGTCCTCATAAGAGACAGCTTTGTTAGGTGGCTTCAGATTTTAGCTTTTTTCCCATAATGAATTGCAATTGACATGAAACCCTCACGTAGGACCCTTTCAATCCTTTGGAGCAGTTTTACGTCATAAAGGTTTTGTGTCTAACATGATCACATGCAATTAAGACTGCTACAATTCTTGACAATATTGCCCATCTGTGTTGCCTGAGAATATTTCCCATGTATCTTTGCCTTTACATTATTTATGTAACTTAGCTGCCTAAAGCCCAGCAGATGGAAGACGAGGAGTCACTGTCCTCTCCAACAATGTGACCTTGTAGTGCAGAACACTGCATGAAATGATGCAGGGGGGGGAATTATAACTTTGCTCAAATAATACTAATACTGGGCACCCAAGTGGCGACCCATGTAACACGCTGCGTGGTGAAGCGGCCAACCCGGGTTCGATTCCCGGACCCGGCGTCCTTTGCCGAATGTCTTCCCCGCGCTCTGTCTCCCGTTCTTCCTCTCTATCTCTCTCTACCGGACTCCCCGGTAGTACAAACAAATAAAAATCTATCAAAAACATAATTAAAAACAAAATAATAATAGTAAAACTACTAATACTTACTGTCTTCTAATACTTAGACGATACTAATACTTACTGTCTTTTACTGTTATGTACTTTGCTACTATTGTCTATACTACTATCCACTACTGTATGCACTATATGGTACTATAGCTATACTACTACCTACTATGCTAATATGTCTATACTACTATCTACTATGTCTATACTACTATCTACTATGTCTATACTACTACCTACTATGCTACTATGTCTATACTACTATCTACTATGCTACTATGGCTATACTACTACCTACTATGCTAATATGTCTATACTACTACCTACTATGCTACTATGTCTATACTACTATCTACTATGCTACTATGTCTATACTACTACCTACTATGCTACTATGTCTATACTACTATCTACTATGCTACTATGGCTAAACTACTACCTACTATGCTAATATGTCTATACTACTATCTATTATGCTAATATGCCTATACTACTATTTATGAACTATGCTAATATGCCTATACTTATATGCACTCAAGCCCAGCACTGCTAGACGAACAATACGACTGACCCTTACCCGCCAGAGGTTGACTTGTTGTACACAATTTGTAAGTAATGTAATATTAATTCTAATAATGATGATAAAACATCAGCAGCTTTTCACTTACTGTATACAATATGATGTCCTGTACCATATTACCTATGTGCAGTAATTATTAGTGCGTGTGCATGCACGCACGCACGCACGCATACATACAAACACACACACACACACACACACACACACACACACACACACACACACACACACACACACACACACACACACACACACACACACACACACACACACACACACACACACACACACACACACACACACACACACACACACACACACACACACACACACAGAGACAGACAACACACACGCGCGCCCTTACAAAGCATCATTGATGGTTCGGTTTGCTCACGTGGTCAATATGAATGTTTTCTCAAGGTAGTTAAGGTTAAGTGAGATGAGTTGTAGTAACAAACACAAAACTGGAGAACGGAGGTTCTTTGGTGAACCCCCAAATGCGGTATTGTCCTACTTCTCAGATACGGACGGTATTCCAGTCTGTCACATCATTGTAGTGAAGGGACCTGACATCCAGATGGAAAATGGATTCCTCATAAATCACTCAGAGAATGAAACCTTTGAAATTGCAAATGACAGCTTTGGAAAAATGCGATTGTAAATTTAGAATCTCTCGAAGAGACATTCTTTTCATTGTGAATATGATGATTTGTAGCCATGATTTATTCCCACAGCTCTTTCTCTCCCCCCTCCTTTCGCCCTCAGTCCATCTATCTTGTTCCTTCACTCCACCCTTGTATTTCGGGTTCAGCCCGATGTAATTAGTGGAGTATGGAAGTCGGGGGAACGGATGAAGATGGTTAGAAGCTGCTCCTCCTCAGAGCAGCACTGAGGAATCTCAGCGATGAGGGCGGCTTGCGACACGTTCGCTTCACACAGTGCCCTCGACTGCAGTCCAAAACATGGTTTCCAAATACACTGAAACAAGAAGAGGAAATCCACCATTTCACCCTATAGGTGACCCATAATTCTGATGGGTTCCATCCATATAAAACTAGGAATAGGTAGGTTCACGATGGGACAAACCTGAGACCCATCTAAAGCCCCTATGTTAAGTCATTAGGTGACTTCCCAGGTACCATGCAATGTAGGGTAGGGTGAATAAAACACTGCAGCTAGTAAGATAGTAGTCAGTCATAATAAAACACTGCAGCTAGTAAGCTAGTAGTCATGCTAAGTAAAACACTGCAGCTAGTATTGATTGATTGATTGATTGATTGATTGATTGATTGATTGATTGATTGATTGATTGATTGATTGATTGAAAATGTTATTAATAGATTGCAGAATGGGTACAATACAGTACGGCTCAATACACACAATTGTTAAGGGGATGCAGACCAGAGAAAGACTTTCATCTTGTTTACATCATCAGGGTCCCCCATTTTCAATTCATAATGAAAAGTAAGCTAGTCAGTCATAATAAAACACTGCAGCCAGTAAGCTAGTAGTCATGGTGAGTAAAACACTGCAGCTAATAAGCTAGTAGTCAGTCATAATAAAACACTACAGGTAGTAAGCTAGTAGTAGTCAGGCTGAGTAAAACACTGCAGCTACATTTACATTTAGTCATTTAGCTGATGCTTTTATCCAAAGCGACTTACAGGTTCTGTACGACAAGTCAGCAGGAAGGGTACGACTCTTACAACTGAGTAACAATGTTCATCAAACAGTGCTGACACTTGGGTGCTGCAGTGATGAGTGTATAGTAGTAAAGAAGACATATTAGTATAGTAGGAAGAGTGCATGATAGTATAAGATAGTAAGAATGTTAGTTTTAGACAGTAAGAATGTTAGTTTTAGTCATGCTGAGTAAAACACTGCAGCTAGTAAGCTAGTAGTCAGTCATAATAAAACTGCAGCTAGTAAGCTAGTAGTCATGGTGAGTAAAACACTGCAGCTAGTAAGCTAGTAGTCATGGTGAGTAAAACACTGCAGCTAGAGGGAACCGCTCCCGCCTACCTCTGGTCAATGGTCTCTAACTACACACCCTCAACCCTGCATCTTCTGGCCGCCTCAGACCTACTCCTATCCAAGCTCCGGGAGGGTCATCAAAGAGAAGTCGCCTATTCTCAGTGCTTGCCCCACAATGGTGGAATGAACTACCCACCCCAGTTAGGACAGCCGAAACCCGCCCAATCTTTCGCCATCGACTAAAGACGCACTTCTTCAACCATTATCTGAAAAAAATTAAAAATAAATAACTAACCTTATACTGTCATGCACTTGTCCTAATAAACTAACCTACACTGTAGCACTCAACACTTTGATGAACATTGTTACTCAGCTGATAGAGTTGTGCCCTTCCTGATGACTTGTCGTACAGAACTTGTAAGTCGCTTTGGATAAAAGCGTCAGCTAAATGACTAAATGTAAATGTAATATTAATTCTAATACTAATACTAATAATGATGATAAAACATCAGCAGCTTTTCACTTACTGTATACAATATGATGTCCTGTACCATATTACCTATGTGCAGTAATTATTAGTAATTATTAATTATAAGCTAGTAGTCATGGTGAGTAAAACACTGCAGCTAGTAAGCTAGTAGTCATGGTGAGTAAAACAATGGAGCTAGTAAGCTAGTAGTCAGTCATAATAAAACAATGGAGCTAGTAGTCAGTCATAATACAACACTGCAGGTAGTAAGCTAGTAGTCAGGCTGAGTAAAAAACTGCAGCTAGTAAGCTAGTAGTCAGGCTGAGTAAAAAACTGCAGTTAGTAAGCTAGTAGTCAAACTATCATTACACATGGGTAAAACAGAGTCCATTCTCTTCAGTTCAAATAACAAACTCAGCAAGACAGACGGCTTCTCAGTTACAGTGGGTGACAATATTGTCAGAAGGAAAGATAAAATTACATACCTGGTTTCCATCCTAGAGGCAAATCTTTCCTGTGACAAAATGGCATCCAATGTAATCAAAAAAGTCAACCAACGAACTAGATTCTTGTACCGGATCTCCTCACTGGTAAACAAGAATACACTGAAGACTCTGGCAGGAGCACTCATTCAAGGGTACTACGACTATGCTTGCACCTCATGGTACCAAAGCACCTCAAAAGCGCTAAAAACTAAATTACAAACATCACAAAAAAAACTGGTCACACTACTGCTTGACCTTACTCCTAGAACCCACCTCACCCCTGCCCACTTTGACTACCTAGGATGGCTTAGAAAAGACGACAGAGTACAGCAACTTGCAATGGGCCTGGTCTACAAGATACACTACACCACTAAGGTACTCATGTACATGTCAAAATACTGCAGCTAGTAAGCTAGTAGTCATGCTGAGTAAAACACTGCAGCTAGTAAGCTAGTAGTCATGCAAACACTGCAGCTAGTAAGCTAGTAGTCATGCTGAGTAAAACACTGCAGCTAGTAAGCTAGTATTCATGCTGAGTAAAACACTGCAGCTAGTAAAAGCTAGTAGTCATGCTGAGTAAAACACTGCAGCTATAGTAAGCTAGTAGTCAGTCATAATAAAACACTGCAGCTAGTAAGCTAGTAGTCATGCTGAGTAAAACACTGCAGCTAGTAAGCTAGTAGTCATGCTGAGTAAAACACTGTAGGCCTACTTTTGTTGTAAATATTGGCAGAATAAAATACTGTTGGCTGGGAGCCTAAAACCATGGGCCAGATGTATTCAATTAGCCAACACAATAGCCTCTAAAACCAGTTTTATGTTTTATGTTTTTATGTTGTGGGGAAACAAAACTATTAGCTTACTTACTGAGTACCGCGGTCGGAGTTCTGGCCGGGTTCCCAGCGAACCCGAAGCAAACAGGGGCACGAAACAAAAAGCCTTAATCTACACCACAACATGGGGTTACCACAAAAGCATCATCCTCTATGGATTCTGCAATCACTTGGCACTATTTTGTTTCCTGGGGTATTACTATATATGCTGGAGCCGTTTCACTGGTAACTGGTAGCTGTTTCAAAAAGCTGCGAATAGCTTTGCATCCACTACACTAGTGGCAAGTATTTCATACACCTTAATGTACAAAAATCAGAACTGCCTATATCTGGTTCTCTTTGTCTAACAGCATGGGAAGAACATTGAAATCTAATTTCCCTGCTGAGACACGTCAGACCCGAACCCCAAATGGTTAACCGCTAGACTAAACGATGAGTGGCCATTAGCTGACTGACCGAGTCTCGCGGTCAGAGTTCTGGCTGTGTTCTGAGCGAGCCAGGCAGCTTCAGAAAGGCAACATACAGAGACCACAACAAATACATCAGTCCTTGTGTGTTTCCTATGCTTGATTTTTCTCTCAGACTGGCGTGTTATGTGAATGGGCCCCAGTGCATAGTACAGTGCCATTCTTCAAGAAACACAATAGTTCCAAGGTAGTTCACATAGGTCTGAGAGAAGAATCAAGAATCACAAATATCTGAGGACGGTTTTATTCTGTTAGTCGGAACATTTGCACACTGTGATGCACGCTGTGATGTGGCTTGACATGTGTTGAGGGTCCTCATGTGCTCTGTGTCTCAGGCCCCGTTTAGACGGAAACGCTAGCAGGTGAATCCGCAAAAATATTTTTTCGGATGTGCCTTTCGTTTATACGGAAACAGCGTTTTTACGGGGTGAAACCGTAAAAAAGTGAGACCACCTTCCAGGCTGGAATTCCTAGAAACGCTAAACCTTTGCGCTCTCATCTAAACTGTCAAACCGCATAAAACGATGACGAAAGGGTTGTCAAGGCTCTCGTCGCATGTACTGCTTACATCACATGCATGCGCCAGTAGCCTAGAAGCGTAAATAAAGCATGTCTGATTCTATCCATGGCGATCACCTGAAGGCTACATTGGCAGTACTTTTAAATACACAAGAATCTGTCCCGCGGCGTGACTGGACCCACTGTCTGTGAGTGACTCTGCTTTGGTCCAATCACATTCCCCACCCACAGTCTGCGAATCAGAGGCAGAGTAGGGCGGGTCTTCACAGCACGTCATGTGACATATGCGCCAATCGTGTGACAGCGGGGCTCCGTTGTCTCGAGTTGTTACAGCCTCGTCTGCGCAGAGAATTCCATCCCAAAACGCTTGTCTAAACGCAAAATTTAAAGTGAAACCGTAAGACGACTTTTGCAGTTTCTGTTCAGACTCTCTCCGTCTAAACGTAGCCTCAAGCTACAGAACTGAAGCTGTCTGTCTGGAGCTGCCTGCCTGAAGCGGTCTGACTGGAGATACCGAACTGAAGCTGTCTGTCTGAAGCTGTCTGTCCTCACCACCCCAACAACAGCCTGTTCAAGCTGCTGCGGTCAGGCAAACGCCTGCGCACACCAGCAACTAGGACAGAGAGACTTCGGCTCAGCTTCTTCCCCCAGGCCATCAGAGTCTTGAACACTGAACTCTCCACACACATGAGCACACACACAACACACACACTGTATACGCTCACACACTAGCAGTCACTTTAACATGAACACACACACACATGCTGCACACGCTCACACTTATGGTCACTTTACACAATGAAAAGGTCACTTTAAAACATTTAAAAAAAGAACGGAAATGGTTCTTGTATAGAAATAGATGGATATAGCAAGATAGCATAAGGATATATAGTATAACTGTATATTGCATAGTATTGTATAGTAGTGTACATAAGACCCAGTGCCTCATCCGTAGCTTAACACTGTATTGCACTATTGCAGGACCTTAGCATGTCTTTTACCATGCATTCTTTTTAAATGTATGTACATTATACCTGTTATGTCTTATTCTTATTACTTGTATTATTGCACAATCGCTGCGGGCATGACCACACGCATTTCATTGTATACTTGTATGCCGTGACAAATAAAAACTCTTGACTCTTGAAGCTACCTGACTGAAGCTGTCTGACTGAAGCTGCCTGACTGAAGCTGCATGACTGAAGCTGCCTGACTGAAGCTACCTGGCTCCCTATCTGAAGCTGGTTCTTCCTGACTGAAGCTGCCTGTCTGAAGTGTTACATATAAACAAAATTAGGCAACAATAAGAACATAATGAAAACAATAAAATACCAGAAAAAAGACAAATAAAATTGGTTGAAACAGGTACACAATGTACGAGGGGGGTTTAAGATTACGCCCCTAAACTGACCATAGATCAGATAGATTTCAGCTTTTGCTCGTGGGACCATAAGCATAAGCCAGTCATTTGAACGGCTTAGATATGGCCCATAGTTCCAATCCAGCATCATTGCAATATAAGGTGGTAGCTTTCCGATAATGGCCTTATAGATAAACAAATACCTCTCTGTCAGGGAAGACCAACCCACCTTATCATAGAGCACACAGTGGTGAGTGTCATAGCTATCATACAGTAATAAATCTGAGGGAAGAATGATAAACAGTGTCCTGGGGTGGAAGGAGCCCAACATAAATTACATCCCCATAATCTAACACTGAAAGGAAAACTGCTTCAACAATCACTTTTCTAGTAAACATAGGGAAGCATGGTTTTATTTTTGTAAACAAAGCCAATTTTTGGTTGAAGAAGCCAAATGCTAATGATAATGCTAATGCTAATGCTAATACCAATACTAATATTGCTAATGCTAATGCTAATGATAATACTATTGTGTAAACAGGAAAAAGGAAGTGAGTGACAGAGGAAGAGGCACAGGCAGAATCCTTCTTACTGTGACAACTCCCCTAAGTCTCTACAACAAACGGTTCATGATATATGAAAGGGGGCATGGCTTATTTCAATGGACAATGATGGAAATTAATTAATGCATAAATGTTTTTAATATAGGTATAGCGATGACAATAGGTTCACTATGGCATTTCACAGGAGGGCTGATTCCCTGAGGCTCTGCGCAAACCGGTGTAGTATCACTCTCTTGTGTTAGAATAAGAATAGAATAGATCTTTATTGTCATTGTTACAGTTGTTACAACGAAATTTAAAAATGCAACCCTAGGTGCTAGTAAAATAAATAAAAACAGTCCTAAACACAGTGTTAATATAAAAACAGGGTGGGGCGTAAATAACATTAATAAAACAGGGGAGTATAAAATATAATTGCACTATCTCTTAATGTTGTGTGTGTGTGTGTGTGTGCGTGGGGGGGGGGGGGGGTGCAAGGAGACTGTTGTTTTAAAATTTAGCTGAGTTTAGAGCACATATGGCCCTGGGATAAAAACTAAACTTCAGTCTGTTAGTCCGGGTGGGCATGACGCTGAAACGCCTGCCCGAGCGCATCCGCACGAGGTGCTTGTTGCCCGGGTGGTGTGGGTCCATCAGTATTTTTACTGCTTTTTTGAGGCAGCGGGAGTTGTATAGTCCCTCCAGTGAGGGGAAAGGGCAGCCGATGATCTTCTGGGCCGAGTTGACGACCCTCTGGAGCGCCTTCCTCTCTGCGGCTGTGCAGCTGAGGAACCACACATTTATGCAGTAGGTGAGGATGCTTTCCACGGAGCAACGGTAAAAAGACACAAGCAGGTCTTGTCTGAGGTGGTAGTTTCTTAGTACTCTCAGGAAGTAGAGTCTCTGCTGTGCCTTTTTTACTATCGCCGTGGTGTTGATTCTCCAGGTCAGGTCATCCTCCAGGTGGACACCCAGGAACTTGTTGACCGAGACTCTCTCCACACATCCCCCGTCGATATACAGGGGCTGTATGTCGGTCTTCTTCCTCCTGTAGTCCACGATCATCTCCTGGGTCTTTAGCTTGTTCAGCTGTAGGTTGTTATCCTTGACAGCTGCTCTATTTCATCGCGATACGCGGTCTCGTCACCTTTTGTGATGCAGCCCACCACGGTTCCAAAGGTATAACTAAAGGATCAATAGGTGGCTGCCAATTTTTTGGCAACATTTTACATTTCTTATTATATCTTGACAGTAAACGACAGTACTAAAATAAATTTGACACTGAAATGAAAATAAATCGTTCTGGTAAGGGGCAATGACATCCAATCAAATGAACGACCATGTCGAAGAATGATTGGAATGAGCAAGCTGTCTATCAAACCCTCTAGTCTAGTGACATACACGCTTGTTGCTACCTAGCAGGGTGTGGCTTTGGAGGCAACTTGAAATTGAAGTTCTGCCCAAAATCAACAGCCACCCCTTTAATACTGAATCTACTGTATTTTAATGGACTATGACGGAAATTAATTTGAATTAAATACTTGTTGTTGACCGATTTGCAAAATATTCCAAGGTCCCTGGCCATGTGTGCAGGCATTCTGCCTGGTGGAGATGGAGAGCCTCTGGGGAGCCTGCAATATGCCGTTGTATGTTTTTTTTCCCTTTTAGGGCAGAATGCTGAAAGGGAGAAATATCCTCTCTCTCTCTCTCTCTCTCTCCCCCTCTGTGCATGTGTGTGTGTGTGTGTGTGTGTGTGTGCGTTTGTGTGTAGGTGTGTGTGTGTTTATTTATGTTCCGATTACATTGCCAGAGCAATTTATAAACAAGAATATCTACATAACATTAACATCAAGCTGTATTCATGTTATTTAAAAAGGAACATTTGTACGTGACAAATTCGCAATGAAATACTTTTTTTTATTTTTTTAATAATTCATTCATTCATAATTAATTTAATTAATTAATCGTAATTTAATGGTTTCATTCCTGTGTGGAGCATGCAGCCTGATCTAAGCGATCCCTAGAAGGTGGAAGTAGCAGAGGTTGAAGGGATATTCAAATCTACATTGAGTATAATGTTGAGTATATGATGAGTATATGAGTATGTGATCAGTATTTGATCAGTATATGAGTATATGATTAGTATATGAGTATATGATGAGTATATGATGAGAATGTGATCATTTGATCAGTATATGAGTATATGATGAGTATATGAGTATATGATGAGTATATGAGTAATATGATCAATATATGAGTATATGAGTAATGTTATCAGTATATGAGTATTACCATTCCAGTGGTAGTTAATATGTTAATGCTGAACATTTCAATGTGTTCCCAATGTTCTTTTCCATTAAAACATTGTCAATGAGATTAAAGCTAGAGATGCACTTTCTACACAGTCCAGCCAATGAGATTAAAGCTATAGGAGCACATCCTACACAGTCCAGCCAATGAGATTAAAGCTATAGGAGCACATCCTACACAGCACAGCCAATGACATTAAAGCTATAGGAGCACGTCCTACACAGTGCAGCCAATGAGATTAAAGCTATAGGAGCACATCCTACACAGCACAGCCAATGAGATTAAAGCTATAGGAGCACGTCCTACACAGTGCAGCCAATGAGATTAAAGCTATAGGAGCACGTCCTACACAGTGCAGCCAATGAGATTAAAGCTATAGGAGCACGTCCTACACAGTGCAGCCAATGAGATTATAGCTAGAGAAGCACGTCCTACACAGTACAGCCAATTAGATTAAAGCTAGAGGAGCACTTCCTGCACAGTACAGCCAATCCTTTCCCACTGCTAATGCGCCATTAGAGGCATATTCAGAAAACTCCACCTGTTTTCTACCCAGAAGACAACACTGCTTCTTCCTCATTTGAGATTCAGTGGTGGTTGGAACACTGGATTTTCTGCATAACTGCCACATATTTGAAATAGTGATGGGTATCAGTAACCTCATTACAGAATAAATCATAGCCTCTAGGCGCCAGTATACACATGAGAACAGTCAAATTTCCCCTACACATGTTGTAGAAGAAGATCATCTGACTCAAATGGTGTCGGGCCATGTGGAACAGGATATTTCAGTAGTGCATACTCATACAGTATAATCTCTATGTTGTCAAATGATATGGCAGCCATCTTTGGTGTACCAATGGAGGTCACATGAATAGTTCACAATTATGGAACCCTAGCCCTATTTTCTATTTCCTATACAGCCACGTCTCGACCAAAATTACCCTGAACTTTTAGTCAGAAGAATTACATTTCACAGTAACTTCAGCCCATTGTTGTCTGCGTTTCCACCATGGTGTGCAAAGAAAAGACCCGCAAAGATTAGGCAAATTAGTTGCTGACTAATCACGGTTAAATGAACGGTGTAGAGTTCCCTGCAGACTCTTTTGCCATATATTGGTCCTCGCATTGAACAGGAATGTGCAACAGACCACTCTGGTAACTTACATGACATATGGCTCATAATTTCCAAACAAGGCTTGTATTAGATCTTCTCTATGCCCAAATTGCCTAGTAATCTTTAAATACTTGAACTGCAAATAAAAAAAAGATTGCTTTTGTAAATCACTAGATTTGTCAGCTTATAATATGCATTTCACACTGCAGGGCTTGTAGTGCAATGTTCTCTGCCCGAATTGCCTAGTAATAGGCAATAGTGATCTTTAAATACTTGACCTACAAATATTTCACCTGCTTAATTCATACAACCTTGTTGTAACTAAGAGATTTTCTGGAAAATAAAATCACTGCACTTCGGAAAAGTCCTTTTTTGGGGGTAAAACAGGGTCAAATTATGTCCCAGAACTTCTGCTTATAGACCCTGGTCCCCGAGGTGGAAACACAATGTTCCTCAAATAGTCCCTATACCTGCAGCACTGCTGAATGCCTAGTCAATGGGAAATAGTCAATGGGAACAAGATTCTGTCTGCAACTATAGGAACACTTTGGGGACATTTGCTTATTTGCCATCTTCCCCTGAGTTTTGGAGTTGTTGGAAAGTGTATTTCGTTACTTTTGACGGTAGACTAAGGGTGCTTTCTCACTCACCGTTTGGGGTCGAATCAGAGCCGGCTCGCATCAGAAAAGGTTGTGTCTGTCCTAGTGAGAACGCCCCCCCCCCTGGACGCGCTGAACCTGGACCGCTGAAATAGGTGGTTCCGGGTGCGCGCCAGTGGGAGCGGGGGAGGCTTTTGTATCAACTTGCTGACACACAACGTCGTTACTTGCTTGAATTTTGGGCAGATAAAACCACACAGCAACAACTGGACAATACCCACAAAAACGATATTTATGGGCAATTTGCGAGTTCAGACCTCAACCAAACAAGCATGTGGAGCCTCACAGCTGAGCTCAGTGGATGAAAACATGAAGCCACGTTACAAAGCACAGCACTTCCCTGGCTTGCATTAGGCCTGGCAATTTTGTTTGCCATTGCTATGTCTATACATTGGTTTCTTGTTCGAATGCAGTTATTTCTATTAGACCAGTGGTGCCCAACCAGTCGGCCGTGGTCGACCAGTAGATCAATGACATGCAATATAATTGCCACGAGCGATGGGATAATGTTAGCTGCTGAACAGGCTAAGCTAACTAGCATTAGCCGTTAGCTTAGCGTTTGCCATTGCTATGTCTACTATACTTTCTTGTTCGAATGCATTTATTTCTATAGACCAGTGGTGTCTCTAATGTTATCTAGCTACTGATAGCTCCCGATATCATCAGTTTGGTGCTGGCTGGCTAACTAACGTGAGCTAACGTTAGCTGCTAGCCACAATGATATACTGTTATACTGGCATATTCCATTCACGTTAGCATGTAAGCTAACAAAATTGGCGCAGATGAGACTAAACTCCGCTTTTGGTGTTCAATTGTGTTGATGTTAGTTTTTTTTCATCAACAAATGAGAGGCAGAACACACAGTGAATGTATCCGTTTTGTTTATTGCACGTTCTTTGCTGAAAAATAAGTGCTACAGTGGCTATACTAGACTAGTAATAGGCTAAGCTAACTAGCGTTAGCCGTTAGCTTAGTGTTAGCCCTGGGAAACGCTCAAAAGCGGACTCTACAACACCATCCATTCGTGAGAAAAGGGGGTGGGTTAATGGGTTATATTGACAAGGCTTGACAACAGAGGTTCAAATATAACTTCATATTTATTGGTTATTTGTTTATTTTATATCAGCATCCAGTCTCCGCCGCCCACCGTGTTAACACTCTTCCTGTTTACATTTTCGAGCGTGACATCATCGCCTACGGCAAGCGTACATGCTCAAAACGCAAACCGTAAAGAGAACCCGGAGCGAACCAAGACTGAAGTGTGTACACAAACTAGAGGGGGGAGAGGGAGGGGGGAAGTTCGCACCCTAACCCGGAATGAGGACAGTACGGACCGGAACGGACCCGAATGGTGAGTGAGAAAGCACCCTAATGGTCCGTATCCACTTCCATTCATTGTAGCTAGCATTCACTAGCTAGTATACTGTGGATGCAATGAGTACCCATCTTCTTGTCTGACTCTTTTGCATCTACTGTGAAGTAGGTTTCACTTAGTCTCAGTTAGCCACAAACGAATGCAAAATCAATGGGGACAAGCTCCTGTCTGCACAAGCACACTAAGTGGAACTGCATGGATTACGCTGAGAAAGGACTCAGGACCGATCGACAACACTGCTGGTAAGTAGGAGATAGAGCTAGGATTCCAAAATTGTGAACTATCCCATCAAATTATGTTGTTTTTCTAACCACTTTGTGTTTCTAGGCCGGTTGTGTCTTTCAACTTTCTAGCTTGTGATACTGTATCTCAAAGTCAATGTTGAATGAAAATGCCATGTCCCGTGTTCTATTTCTGTACAAATATCTGTTATGAGGACAATGAGTAGATATATATCACATTTACATTTAGTAATTTAGCTGACGCTTTTATCCAAAGCAACTTACAAATTGTGAACAACAAGTCAACAGGAGGGGTACAACTCTGGCTGCTAAGGGTAAGTGGTATTGTTCATCTAGCAGTGCCAAACTGGAGTGCTACACTCTGAGTGGATAGTAATCGACATAATAACATAGTAGGTAGTAGTATAGGCATAGGCATAGTAGCATAGTACATAGCAGTATAGACATAGTAGTAGGTAGACATAGTACATAGTAAAGACATAGTATAGTAGTATATAGACCTATAGTAGCCTAGTAGGTAGTAGGTATAGTAGCATTGTACATAGTAGGTAGTAGTATAGACATAATAGCAACTAGATCGTAGTATAGAACTAGTAGCATAGTAGGTAGTAGGTATAGTAGCATAGTACATACTACACAGTACATTTCACAGAGTAAATTTTACTAAAATAATTTACTCTGCGAAATTTACGGTGTAGTAGTATAGACATAATATAAACTATAGTAGTATAGACATAGTACATAGTATTTCAGGTATTGATGGAAGAGGTGTGTTTTTAGTCGATACACAGTGTGCTTAACAGATGTATGTGCTTATAGATACATTATTTATTTGGTGGTAATATCCACACTATAGCTGGCATCTTTATCATTACGTTCCACATCGGTGACCAAACCCTCTCATCTAAAAAACCTGATAAATGCAGAAGAACAGTGGGGCACATACCAGCAACTCCTTCTAATAGTGCTTCTAGGAACGCACCCGGATACACTGGGCTGATGCATCCCCCAGCTGTGTGAGAAGCGTGTGATTAGCCTACTTAACCATTACAGCAAAAGCTCTTGTGCTATTCCCAAAGCCACAATATAGTTGGTGAGTAGCACCACAGCCTATACTTGAGCCCTCAAGGATCAATGGGTCTCATTCTCCAACGGACGTAAGACAAAAGATTTGCTCTTAGGGCCATTTAAGACATCTTAGATTTTGGGATTCCCCAACCGTCCCTAAGCTTGGATTCTGCCTTATTTGGGAGGAATCATAGTGATTCCTTCATGTCAACTCTACAGGCCTCCTTGGAATTAATTAATCATAATTTAAATAAATATGACAATATTTGTATGATAGAAAATTACGCATTTGATGTTGGAAAAATAAATAAAATACAAGCTTAGGGACGGTTGGGGAATTCCAAAATCTAAGATGTCTTAAATGGCCCTAAGAGCACATTTTTTGTCTTAAGTCCATTGGAGAATGAGACCCATGTCTTTCAAACTGGGATCAATTTTATCTCAACACCAATACATGGCTTATACTTCGTTGGATTGTAACTAAGGCTGCATTGACACAACATATTTTTTTATAAGATTAATTTAGGAGACACCAATAGATTGAGTAGGATACCTATCGGACTTAATGAGAAAATAGTAGCCAATATGTTAACAGAGGTAAGCAGGTAGAAACGATGTGACAGTCAAATGGAGCATATAGTTCCAATTTGTCAATGTCATTGGGAAGCAAAACAGAAGCCCTTCTGGAAGGAGTTTCCCTGGTCTGAGTAGCATTGGCGGTTAACCAACAATTTGATAACATATACAGGCCTTGTAGCATATTTAATAATTGTTATAGTACCTCATAAAGTAAAGTTTTACTATTTAAAAAAAAATATATACATATAAATATTGGTCTCAACGTGTACTGTATAAACAGGAAGAACACTTGCAATCAAACGCTTCCCAGTCGAATAAAAAAAATAAAAAACAAAACAAAAAAGATATTTTCTTCATGTGTAACCTTGGCCTGTTAGCGACTATCATCAGCAGTAGGCTATAGCTACTGCCCAACCCCCCTCCCCGCCCGGATCAATGTCCTCTCGACTTTCAAACACGGGGATCGATTTCATCTCGACACGAATACCTGTTCCAGGGCAGCGCTGGTATAAGATATAAGAAGTGGAGGGCTTTGTGACACGTAAAGTGGGTGCTTCGCGTTCCCCAAGTGCATAATCACCTCCAAGACCATTTATTACCGCAGAGCGAAGCCTCGGCTTTGGCTGTCAGGGCGGATGACAAACCGATTGGAGAGGAGAGGCTGCGAGGAGAGGAAGGCGGGGAGGGGGTATCCCGTAACGGGGTTGAGGGAGGCGGGATGTGAGAGAGGTTATAGCTCTCTTTTTCCCAATGGAGAGAGAGGAAGAGAGAGAAAGAAAGAGAGGGGGAGATGGTGAGGAGGGAGGGAATGGGTGGTGCATGGACGAGGGGGGGCTAAAGGGGGGCGAATTGGGGAGCAGGAAGGAGTGAGAGAGGCACAGAAAGACAGAAGGAAGTTTGTGCGAGGGAGAGAGGTAGGGAGGGAGAGAGGGAGAGCGAGTGAGACATAAGAAAGGGAGCCGTTTGAAAGACAGGGGGGAAAGGGAGGGGGAGGGAGAGCATTTCTCTCCAGGCTACAGTTGCTGAGAAATCCAATCGGTCTGCGAGCCCTTCTCAGCCACATCAACTGTCTCACCTGCCACTCTATCTTGTGACGCAATCCTATTTTTATCAAGAGAAATGGACGGGCCTCGGGAAAAAGCATCAAAATTCCCGTAAAATCCATCCTGCAACGGCCTGCGGCAGACGGGTTGGGCGCGCGTGTGTGTTGTCTGTCTCTGTGTGTGTGTGTGTGTGTGTGTGTGTGTGTGTGTGTGTGTGTGTGTGTGTGTGTGTGTGTGTGTGTGTGTGTGTGTGTGTGTGTGTGTGTGTGTGTGTGTGTGTGTGTGTGTGTGTGTGTGTGTGTGTGTGTGTGTGTGTGTGTGTGTGTGTGTGTGTGTACACACCACTATGTGACTAAGGCTACCACGTTAAATGTGTGCGTGTCTCTATACGGTGATGAATGCCACGGCACTTGGACACAGCGGAGTGGTCACACACCAATATCATATCCCGCTCTCCCCGCAATTTCACCCTAATAGTGCCCGAAACTGACCTCTCGTATATCCAACGCCACGTTATTACATTTCCCGATGTCGTATTTTATCCCCCCTCTCTTTTTTCTCTCTCTCCCCCCCTGTTTCACCCAATCTTCTCAACAAGCCAGCAATAGCAAACCAGCAATTAATGGGGATGTTGGCTTGGTGTTATAACTTCATAAACTTCAGGGGTAATAACTTTAGCTCGCTCACAGGCCGTCTGTGATACAGCTTTAAGCACAAAGAGCGAAGTGTAATATCCCGACTTCATTAGGCCTACCTCCTTGCCCCAGTGTAGTTTCTCGTTTATTCTGGATTGTCGCCCGGGTCCCAATAGCAGAAAGGGAACTCTGTTTGCAAAGGGTTGTACAGTACTGTTTTGAAGGCTATAGCCTATAAACCAAGGAGGCCTGAGGATCAGGGACGGTGTTAATTTTACTACAGAAAATGAATTATGGTGTCGCTTGAGGTGGTCGAGCCGAGGTGGGGTGTTGTGGAGAGTATATAGCGAAGTGATCAGGACATAATAATAAATAACATAATACTATTACTACTAATAATAATAATAAGGAAAATTAGGAATATACATTTTTCATGGTGACTGATTCTGGATTTTCCCCAATAAACCCGAAAACCCTGGGGGAGGGAGGGTGTATCCGAGGATAGGAATCCATGTTGTTTAATGTTCTTGTGGTTGCTTACCAGCCCTTTATAGCTATTTCACAACATGAAGAACTCCAATATAAGCAGCCGAAAGAAGGAAAAAACCGCTGACGCACGCTCCTTTAAGATGAAATAGCCTCCAGGTCAATTTATAGTGATCTCTGACGGTTTGTACTAGGAGAAATCCGTTATGAACCGGGCGTAGACTAGACTAGGCTACACAGTGTGGCTATGTGTAATAATTCACAGTCCGCGTTGGCGAAGCGGGATAGCTAGCGCACATGAATGGATTCCATTCCGAACCGACCCACAACTTTGATGGATGGCCAGGTCATGTGCTGTAATAAGGTGTGTGTATGTGTATGTGTGCACGTGCGTGTATGTGTGCGCGTGTGTGTTTGTGTGTGTGTGTGTGTGTGTGCTCGCGTGTGTGTTTGTAAGAGAAAGGGAATTTGATGTGTAAAATATGAGTGATACGATTTCTGTTTTCCAGGGCAGTAAGACCAGCATGCAAGCCATACACCATGAGACGGAGTGCACAAGAAGTCAGTTACCAATAACGACCACACACGCACACACACACCTACACACACACACACCTACAAACACACACACACACACACACACACACACACACACACACACACACACATACACACACACACACACACACATACACGCAGCCACGCACCAGCCCAATGAAAGGCAATTAATAACAAATGTTTTTTCCCAGAAAACTTCATCACTTGCCATCTCTCCCTTCTCCCACCCAGAATAACTCAAAAACACAGTTTTTTCTACAGTTTCCAAACACTAAGTCCTTTATAGGCTGTATAATGTCAACATTTTGAGTTTTAAATGTAGTTATTAGAAGCGGGCATAGAAACAGAATTAGCCATCCTACACTCCAAAAACACATATTTTCTAACTGACAACAACAAAGTTATCATAAACTACACATAATGACAACCAGATAATTGACGACGGTGATGGTGGTTGTGTTATGTTTAATGGTATTGTCATTATAAAATAGAATAACTTAGAACTCATTCTCAAACGCTGCCCTCTTTAAAGTCAAAGTTACAAATGAATGGGTGACTGCTATGCATATAGAGACCCAATTCAAATAACTTTCGACTACACATTTATAAACAACATCATTTTGCTTAACTGCACTTCATGTTAAACCTTGTTTAATTTGGATAAAACTGTATATTACCGTTTTTATTTGTCCAAATAAAGATAGATGCTACTAAACGCCTATAGGGTATAGTCCTATCCATTCCAGAACTATCATGGTAGCCTAAAATAGTGGGGTAGGAGAAAAAGCTCTAGGATACAGTTCACGTTTCAGCACATACAGAATTTTTTTTAGTCCTCTGTCACTTTGGAGTGCATAATACACACGCCCCAGTGAGAATGGTCTCCTGATGAATTGAAAATGGGGGACCCTGATGTAAACAAGACGAAAGTCTTTCTCTGGTCTGCATCCCCTTAACAATTGTGTGTATTGAGCTGTACTGTATTGAACCCATTCTGCAATCTGTTAATAAAGTTTTCAATCAATCAATCAATCAATCAATCAATCCCTTTAACTCCAGAAAAAGACAGGAATCGGCTGGACATTCAACAATGTCAACCTTGATGTGATTCTTCCAAATAGTTATTCATCTCAGGTCTGAATATAGCCTACTGCAAACGTTTGATGCTTTGCCAGAGTTATGCGCCGAGGCCTCGGACTATTGAGAGGTAACCTAGCTCGGTTTGTGGCTGAGAGACGCTATAGCTGAGTGATTTACAGAGTTTAATGACTTTATTTTATGATTATGATTTTTAGCAGGAGGGAACGCAAATGTGGGCCGTGATATACAGGCAGTGTTTTCAACTGGAAGAGTGGCCTTTTGCCATAAATTATAGAATATTTTTTGTTTATCATTTAGTTTGCCTTAGATTGAAATAGTCATGGTTGACATTCTAATGACTGGGGTCTGAAGGTGGGATGAGATAGTGTGGGCTATGCCTCCCCCTTCTTTTTTCCAGAAATGATCAAATCAAAATATAAAGTAATTATCGCCTAATTAACGGTTCTCTTAACTTTAACCAATGCTAAACTCAAAGAAAACACCATGCTATATATTTACACTCCAGCAGTCCTGTTAATTATCAATAACTCAACCACTACAGCAGCTTCACAGGAGAAACCAACATCATAGGCTACATCACTCAATTAAAAAAGGCAATCAATTATGACGTAGTAAAGCCCCGGTTTCCAAATGCTAATAGACACAACTTTTTGAGGTATACTGCTGACTGGCGATTTTGCTTCAGTTGGAACATGGAGCGAAATAAGGAATGCAATAAGGAAATATGTTCGTCATATACGAACCCTATAGTTCATAGGTTAACACTATAGGCACAGTCTTGTGAACATTTTAAAAATTAAATAAAAAGCCGTAGGCCTATTGCCTTAACGCTGGAGTGTATAGCCTATATTCACCCCAATTCGGGAGGAGGGGGGGGGGGGTTCTCCGTTGGAGGTGACGGTGGATTTTTTTTAGTTGTGACATGGCTGGACAGCTAGCTGTTGACTGAAATGAACGGCCTTAAAATGCAATGGAGCGCAGATAAGCTGCTCTCATGCCCTGTCCCTGTGCCAACACTAACAAAACTCACTACAGCGGCCTAAAAAAAATAATACAACACAAAACCAGTTGGTCCCTTTCACATTTCACATTTAGACTTACACTATAAAGAGAGAGGTGCAAGTGAATTAACCTCCTATTTGTGCCATGATAGATAGATAGATAGATAGATAGATAGATAGATAGATAGATAGATAGATAGATAGATAGATAGATAGATAGATAGATAGATAGATAGATAGATAGATAGATAGATAGATAGATAGATAGATAGATAGATAGATAGATAGATAGATAGATAGATAGATAGATAGATAGATAGATAGATAGATAGATAGATAGATAGATAGATAGATAGATAGATAGATAGATAGATAGATAGATAGATAGATAGATAGATAGATAGATAGATAGATAGATAGATAGATAGATAGATAGATAGATAGATAGATAGATAGATAGATAGATAGATAGATAGATAGATAGATAGATAGATAGATAGATAGATAGATAGATAGATAGATAGATAGATAGATAGATAGATAGATAGATAGATAGATAGATAGATAGATAGATAGATAGATAGAGACAGACATACAGACAGACAGACAGACACACACACAAAACACACAGATAGACAGATAGACAGACAGACAGACATGTAGGTATAGAAATGCTACAACTATAACATGCACTTGCTAACAAAACATGCTACCAAATAAGCCTACATCTCAAATTAAACCATGTAGCCTAATACAGCAGCAAGGCAAACTTCAGTAGAGTTGTAACCAGTGAGCAACCAGAGGGGTTAGGCTTGGCTACAGCACTGCTAAAGCCTCAGTATTATGACTCCCAGCCTCTTTGTTCCATTTTTATGGCGGCTTTAAAAGGCTTTACAAGCCCTCTCTCTCCTTTCCCTCTACATCCTGATTTTATCACTTACTTTGATGCTCCGGCGCTTCTTTGTCCTCGGTACCTTCGCCAATGTCCTTATTATCGTCGAACCCGGTTGCCGGGATGATGGCGGCGGGATGGTGGCTCAGCTCGCGAGGAGCCCCCGTGGAGGACTCCAAAATGTATGTCGTGGTCTCGTGCTGCTGGAGCGGCCCGCCGCCGAGTTTCGCGGGCAGCTCCCCGCCGAGGTGACCCAGCAGCGGCTCGAGCTTGACCTGCCCCGGGACCGACTCGGCTCCGCGCGGGGCACAGTCAAGCCACGAACGGAGGTACCGTGTGTCCGGGGAAGGCACGTGCTGAGCCGGGATATATGGGTGGTATACCGCCGACAAGCCGTTGGCGGCGTGGTGTGGGCTAAACGGGCTCCACGAAGAGGAGAACACGGGAGGTTTCGGCTGGAAGCTACAGGACGGGTAGGACTCTGGATGCAGGGGATGCTCCGCGTGCAGCGCTGCGCCGCCTCCGGCTTGCCTCCCACCGCCGCCGCCTCCTGATGCGCTCGAGCTGGAATACTGAACATTGGAAAAGCGGCCCGTGTTCGAGAGTTCGTCGCTCTCGTGACTTATAATAGAGTCCACGTAATAGTTGCTCAAAGTTCCAGAAATGGACATTCTCGGACATTATCTGCGGACCGCTGTGTTCATTGAATGGAAAACATGTAGTGGGTCATAACTAGTTTCTCTCTCCCCCACTCCCGTCCCTCTCTCTCATACGCTTTCTTTCGCGATCTCTCTCTCTCCCTGTCGCTCTCTCTCTCTCTGTCTGGTCTCTCTCTCTCTCTCGCTATCTCTCTCTCTCTCTCTCGCTCGCTCTCTCTCTCTCTCTCTCTCTCTCTCTCTCTCTCTCTCTCTTCTCTCTCTCTCTCTCTCTCTCTCTCTCTCTCTCTCTCTCTCTCTCTCTCTCTCTCTCCTCTCTCTCTCTCTCTCTCTCTCTCTCTCTCTCATCTCTCTCTCTCTCTCTCTCTCTCTCTCTCTCTCTCTCGCTCTCTCTCTCCCCTCAGTGAGCCCCTTCCTTCAACTCGCTCGCGGAACAAAGTATAGAACGCGCGGGTTGCCTGATCTGTGCGCGAGGAGCGAAATGATTGGCCGGAGTTTTTCCTCGAGCCCTGATAAAGCGTCAATGGGGCGTAAATCAATTCCCGCACGCGGTCTCTCCCTCTCTCTCCCTCTCTCTCGCTCTCTCTCTCTCGCCCATCTCTCAATTTCTTTACCCCCCCCCTCTCTCTCTCTCTCTCTCTCTCTCTCTCTCTCTCTCTCTCTCTCTCTCTCTCTCTCTCTCTCTCTCTCTCTCTCTCTCTCTCTCTCTCTCTCTCTCTCTCTCTTTCTCTCTGGCTTGCCATGGTTCTGTATCCTTCTGAATAAATTGTCTTGTTTATGCAATATGCAAAACGAGAAGTCCGTCCATATATCTAGTCGGGGTATCTATCTATCGGTGCTGTCTTGGTGGCAAATATATAAACAGCTAAATTATGCATCCCTTGGACATTATGCATATTGGAGACAATGGGCGACAAATGAGCGGGGGCATTCTTTTTTACTTTATCAAAATGGATCCCAACATGCGTCTCTGTTTAGAGCACACGGCCACATTAACGCAGCATCCCACTCTGGTTGTTTTATTGTGTGCCAATTTATCATTAAAATCTTAACACTGCATTTAAAACGACATTAGTATACTATATGGGAAGCATATGCCACCTTTGAGAATATAAATATTTCATCATTTTAAACTACATATATGGAAGAAAAAACACACACATAGGTGTGTTTAATTATTAATACCTTGTGAATTTTAATTTACTCCCTGTACATTTTATATGCGAGGCCTTCCATGTAGCTACAACCCCAAGGCCTTTGGAGAGCCACCTTATACTTTTATTGGCAGATTAACAGTCATTTTTGTTAACGAGTGCCATTAAAAACGGGCTCTCTGTTGCGATGCCCCTTGTCTTTACGGCAGAAACTACTTGAACTACTTTTTTTTGGAGCCGTTTAATACTAGGCCTATAATAAAATACTACATCAGGGCTGCTTTGATTTTTATAGGTCTGATATATAGCCTGTGGCGGTGCGCACCGTTAACGCGGTGAGGCAGGCAAGGACTGTTGCATTCTTTCTCCTCTCTTCGGAAAAACGGTCCCACTTCTCCCTCGGACGCCAAAAGTAAACAAAGCGACGGTCGGAGCTTGGTGGAAGGAGGACTGGACATATCCTACGCTCTGCAAGCCAGTGTTGTTATTAAATTAACAATAATAAAAATGGAGAAAGAAAAAAACAGTTGACGCCGTTGTGGTTTACAGGCAACACATGAAGAGGATGGGCAAGCCGGAGTATCTTTGACATAGCTTTGTGGATTTTGGCCCAGCTATACCCTAATGGTCTACATATACTTGAGTGCTCGAAGGCCTCCTCCATCGACCCTATTGAACGGGAATTCAAATCAGTTAGGCTGTTTTCGCCAAGCATGTGAAGAAGACTGGCAAAGTGGACTAATGTGGAGCGAGCTGAGGTGGCCTTATACATTGCATGCCCATGGGAACATCAGCTACTGAAAACCGTGCCGAACTGGACTGTTGTGGATTCATAAGTTAGTTGGGCTGGCTATACATTTGAGCTATATTACATCTATCTATTGGCTACGTATCACTGTTTTCACGAGGATTCAATAGTTAGGTTATCAATATCATCATCCGTTTAGGATATATTAAGACGTTGAACACTTTTGGATAATAATCATCATCCGTTTAGGATATATTAAAAGTTAGTACGTTGAACACGTTTGGAGATATGTTTTGGACATATTTGGCATTTGGCCAAGAACAACATGAGCCAATGTTGTGGGACTTGTGTCTCTCACAGCCGCGACTCATGGTGAGAGCTTTGGCCTCGGCCTTGCTTTGTAACTATATTCCTCCATGCCTGCCTTCCCTCTGCTTAGATGTCGTAGTTTCAGAATGTAAACAACTTTTCTGAATTGCCTTTTTGATAATAGCGATACCCAATGCACGTGCCTCCATATATTCCTATTTCCAGCGTCTATGCTATGTTGTGCTTTTGATATTAACAAGTCAGCAAGGCTTTGAAAAGCAATTGGAATATCTGCATGCTTAGAGCAATATTAGTTGGTATTTTAGAACCATAAATCATGGAGATAGCCACAGAGGCAAGCCCTATACTTTGTTTCTCCATATAACCTACTTGTTTCGAGTTTAGACTGCATGCATGAATCCAACTCCATTTCAAACTTCACATTCAAAGTAGGCCTAAATTGTAAGTGAATCATAAGTAGTACAAAATTATGGGGAACAATAGTCACCATGATGACCTTGTTATACGCCGTGCGTAAAAGTTGAGTACAGTCAAACAGGCACTTCATTAGCCTAGTTCTATTTTCATTCTTTGTTCATGTACGATTTCTGGAGGGTTTTATTAGCTGTAACTACTGTTAGAACGTTGTAGAGTAAACTGGGGTAATGTGCTGAGATTGTTGCTAATAGTCAGAAGGCTTTGGATAAAGCTGAACTGTTTTTACATGATGCATTTGGCTAATGAGACAGTATTGGCTATTTTGCTTCCCCATAGCGCGGCAAGATGTCCCCTTTACAACATTTTACATTTCGTTTTATAATAACACAGTTGTAATAACTTGTTGTAAAGTTGTTATAATTGAATGACCCTCTAAATGTGCTTACTTAAGCATACATTCTTGTGTGCATATCATTTTAGTATTCAAATGATTTAATAGATATATAATATACATTATTCTTAAGAGAGCGGATACTATATGCAAAAATGTAGGCTGCTTTATACACATATCCATAGATGTGTGATGTCCTGAGTGTTTTTGATTGTATAAAATATTCTCTTTCCCATCCACCGCAGGCTCCCAGCATTGCAGCAATAATTTTAGGAACTCCACCCTGCTCCAAAAGTGCAGACCTTGCCACTAGTATAATTGGATACATTTGGCGCAGTAAAACTTTGAAGACATTATCTGCTAACCGCACTGGGAAAAAAAGAGCAACTCCAACTTAATTTATACACACATCGACGTTGTTGTATCGCACAGCTCACTTTTAAACTTCTCGTTGCTTTTTGGGAATATAGGCTTATTGTTTTTTTTGTTTGTTTGTTCCCATGGCACTTTGGTTCAACGTAATCGAATTTGTCACCTGCCACAGGCAAGTACAAATATATCTCTTACTGGTAGTGGACCCACATTTTACTAAAATATGAACAGATGTCGTATTTTTTTTGTAATTTTAATTGATCAAAGGTTTACTGACGCAGAAGCTGCTTCGCCGAAGCATATGAGTATAAAGATATTACATTAACTATAATCAATGGACGTTTGTCTTTAGGCATTGAGTGTCACGAGCTTTTCTGAAGTGGAGCCTTAAGGCTAGTTATGTTCTAATGAGACATGCGGTTGGCGGCAGATTCATGATGATCATTACATCATGTGGACTACCAGAGGACCACGAGAGGTTTTGGTTTACCTCATTGTAATATATATAATTAGTATTTATTTTCACGAGTTTGGATTGTAGGAAACAAAGCAAAGCAAGTGAAAGGGAATGAACCAACTAAAAAGTGCATGGTCTAATATTCCAAATACATTTCAAATAGCCTGTGTTCTTTGTGGTTCTGCTAAAAGAGACACAATGTAAACCTTTCTTTGTTCACTTACAGTAAAACCATAAAGCAGCCCCCAGAAGACCGATACGATTTGATAAGGGACTTAAATATGTCCATAAGTAACCATAGTGATGTGCATCAGGCCTATAAAAGACAGCATTGAAGCACGACCTTGTGGTTTGTAAACGTCGACGATGCGGACTGTAAAGTTATCTTTATGAAGTCGCCTAGAGATACTGTAAGAGATACTAGGGAGAACGACTGGGAACTAAAGAGGAAGAGCCTTGTGAAGTATAGACTCCGAATGATCAGTTCAATCTGTCATGTCAGCTTGTGTTATTGGTATTGACTGAAGTGAAGCTGGCCAGAGGCCCGAGCTGTGGGTGGAGGAGAGGAGATCAGATTATCTGAGTCATCATTCCATAGCTCGGGAGGATATATGTTAAGCCTCCAAACAGAACTATATCTTAAATATGAACTCATATTGTGTGTGCGTGAAGAGAGAAAGAGAGAGAGACTTATAGAGAGAGAAATATCAGAGGCGTATTTGTGTGTAAATACAACAGCAATTGAGAACGGTTTTTACAAGGCTCGCTATAATAGGACCAACTAATTTCTCAGACGACAAAAACAAACACTGCGAGTATAATAGCGCCTGTAATATTCGTTTTACATCATAACCATAAAATCTGTTTTGTGTCATCACCCAGCTGTCTCTAAGTGAGAAGACGAGGTCCGGGCTAGAACGCTAATACATTCCATGTTTGCGTCCTATAGAAGTAAATAGAAGACATGACTGGATATCTGAGCGATTAATATGGATGTTTACAATCATCATAGTAAATATCGTCCTTACATTGCTCCCAAATCATGGACATAGTATAGGCCTATATAGCCTCTGCGGTCACATTGATTGGTTAGCGCGTTTTATTGTTGGAAGTACATCTAACGCAATGAACCCATATTTCCCACGGAAACAGTTCAGGTGTTATTGACCAAATGTGCTGTTATTCTTGACGAAAATTGTAATTTAGATTTGGGCTATTATCCCTGTGATGAAAACTCAACATGTATACACTCATAAAATCGAATGGTTGTTAGTCAACATCCAGCAAACGTTGCTGTTTTGGTAGAACTTCTTTTTAGTGATTCTTAGTGTCTCAGTATATATTTTCTTTGCAACTTTGATTCACTGATAAAAAACGATTTAATCACGACATCACGACAGGACGCAAGCATGCGTTTATGGGGTTCAAGAATGTTGATATTTGTTCCACTTGCACGTATTCTAAGTGGCTCTATGCAGTCAGATGTCTGGATTCTAAATGCAACTGTTGCCTTATGATGCCTCGTGAGGTGGAAAGACAGGAAGGGTTTGCCGTATATAAGTATAATGAAAGTTATATTTTAGTCATAAGTCTTCTGAAGACGGAAATAATTACAGCGGTATGGTTTCTTTGTTGACAGATGTGAAGCTCGTCTGACTACTGTCACTGTGGCAAGCATCGCTGAGTGTTTGAAGTCCCCATATAATGCAGACAGTGTGGAATGTCAGCAATGATGGTAAAAACACGTGCACTCAATGCCATAGATGTTGATCAAGTTGTAAAAGGTCCTATAGTCATATGCGCGCGCGTGTGTGTGTTTAACATTTGAATCATTAGGCATAATTCTAATGAGAATTAATCCTTGTCTATTACTTATTCATTAATTTATTTATATTAATGAATGTATTAAATGTTCAGTCTGTAGCTGATGCTGAAGGCAGGTCTGTCTTCTAAAGACGGGTTTGATCTCCTACATATATAGGACTGGATATATTTATAGCATCTTTAAAAACCACAGAACAGAGTTACAAACAACTTTTAAAAAAGCATAGAAGATAATAGAAACACATATTAGGCCTATATACATTATACAACCATACATATTATGCTATTATGGTAGCCTACAGATCTGAATATTAACGCGTGCTGTCTTTTACGCTGTGCCCTCGGTTAAAAGTTAGAATCAATAACAACAACAACAACAACAACTACAACAACGACAACAATAAAAATAATAATCATAATCATAATAATCATAATAAATCTTGGTCATGGTTAGAAGTTTGGTTGTTTGAAAATAGCGTCGTTCTGATGAATTGTTGAATGGTCCTGGTGTGAGGCTCTATGAGGGGCATTAGGGGACATCGCATCCTCACTTTTTATATACGTATTAAAATGTATGTATCAAAATTAGAAAATATGTCTCTCCAAACTGTATTAAATGTATTCTCCCTTCCTTCCTCAACGCCCTTCTCCTCTTGCATGCCTGAGGATGAGTCAAACATATACTTTCAAAGCTTTAACAGTTGATGGCAGCCAGTGTTGGAAAGTAATTCCTTGACATAACTTGATGCACTGACAAAACAAACATTTCAAACTATGTAAGAATCCTGCCAACATTTTCTATACAGTATACAATAGCGATCTATATGAATGGCATCTGTGTTTTCCACCAAAAGTGGGCGTGACTGCAATAAAAGTCAAAGTACCCGGATGTATGTCTATATTGTATCAAATTTGCCTCGCATTAGGACCATGTCAACTGAGGACTCCCTCCTAACGTTTAATATTCGATTCATTGTGCACACACCCATTGGTATAATGAAAGCTATTTTTTATATAATATTTTTTATTCTCATGACATTTACTACTAATGCCATCTGTTTGGTCTTGTGATATACCAGTATACCAGTATGTTTATATGGCTCTGGTTTCAACTTATCTTGACTGGATAGTTGTTCACGCGCGACTGGTCTTCTTCTACAACATGTGTAGGAGCGATTGACTGTTCTCATGTGTATACCGCCACCTAGAGGCTTCGATTTATACAGTCCGGATAATCCAATATCATTATGAGACAATTATATTCAGATTTGATTTTGTAGCGAGTGTCCAATGATTCATTAAATGTGTTTTTAATTCACTACATTAACTATAGTGGAGTACTAGTATCATACCTTTATTTTTTGTGTTTAATGTAGTGACGTAAAGGTGAAAGTCAATATATCATAATTAATTTCCTGTTTCACACAGATAAATGCGAAGCATTTTACTTGAAAAACACTGTGACGTCAAGAGCATCATGCACACGACAATAAAGTAATACAATTCTAAATATTATATATAAAGTAATACAATTCTAACGTTCAGTGCAAGACTTTCATTAAGTTTAGCTTAATTTCGCCATAAATAAACACTATACTTTCTATGAATCCTTATTGACATATATCCAAGAAAATACAGGTTTTGTGGTCAAATTTACTGTGTTAGCTTTATCATATGATATTCATACTATATTATATCATGTTTTGCCGTGATTATGATATCTTTATAACACCATAATAATATGCTTACGATCATTTTCTATTGACTGATATTTATGTTGTTAAAGACCCAACCAAACATAAACAAATTGCCCCACAAAAAAAGCTCTTGATGCTGTCTGTATACCTATTGTGTTTCATTATGGGGTGAAAGAGTTCCAAGAACATTTCCATCTACAAATACAACTCTTTCAGAATATAATTGTCAATATAGCCCAAAAACCAGGAGTGGGCCTTTAAAAACCTCTTATCTCTTAGCATCACTTATGCAGATATAGGCCACTTTACTTCAACTGCTTGGCTCATGGACACAAGGGCTGGTCATATCCCTTTCAGCCAATTTAAAAGAGCCCTACCTGATGAGGATATATATAGCTTTCTTATTCTGTACCAGTTATGACAGTAATTATGATATGAGGTGTGTGCACATAATAGGGGATTTTAGCCCCAGTGCAGGGGATGTGCCCTCCATACAGAAACCGCCCTCTTAGAAAGTGCTTATTGATATATGTTTTGTATTTTTTGCAAATACTGTTTTGTTTTACGTCATCTCCATTTAAAATGGGTCTCTGCGCCCTTGGAACAGATTATATTTAGGTGCAAGAGAAGAGTGTCCATTTTCTGCTTGGAACCCGAGAGGGAGAGTATAGCCTCCATATAATAAACCGTGTTATACACTATAACAATTATCATGGCCCAAAGTATTTCAATTCTTATAGTAAAGCACACTTCCTAGATAAATTTAATTGAAAGGGCGGTGAATCCTGAATTCTGAGTGAGCTGACCTCAGCAATGTTACTCAAGGCCCCAGTGGTGACACACAAGGCAATAGTCGGCGACCGAATTGAGACCGGTAAACATTAATAATGTGCTATTAAACGGCCTGCAAATTACACCGAAACCATATGTCCCTGACGCTCAGTATAAAAACACCATCGCTCGTGTGAGTATATACCAGAGAGAGCGAGAAAGAGAAAGGGGGTAGAGACTCAGATAACTTATCGGTGCCATCCTGCTGTATACTTCATAAAACGTATATGTTTGAAAATGAACGAGTGACGGACGCGAGCGACGTTCATCATCGCCACTGCACGAGGAGGGCCTTGGATGGCCAATTCCATCCTCAGCACACAGGCACACACACACACACACACACACACACACACACACACACACACACACACACACACACACACACACACACACACACACACACACACACACACACACACACACACACACACATAAATACAAGGTTATATTTATATCATGTTGCGAACCTTGTCAATGACGTGCTTTAGTCTGTGCGTAATTGTAATGTTTGTATTTTATTGATGACTTATAAAAGAGTAACATTGAACAGAGTTATAAGAGTAACAAATGAACAGATCGCATAACCAAACAAACACACAATGAACAAATTATCCAAGATAACCAAAAGCAATGCATGCCCTTCAGTTATATTTGTGAATTAAAGCACCGAATTCTAACCGTGTTTGAGTGTAATCATGAATTATTATTTTTTATTATGAATTACAAAAGCCTATACCCTCGAAGTAAACGATCATACAATCAAAACAATAAGAGGCTAGACTGAGTAAAACATTTGGTATAAGGGAATATGTTAATTGTTATTTGGTACGCATTAGGCCTATATCATTACGCACGAATGTTTGGGCATAATATGGATGTAAGGGTAAGTATGTGTTGGTCTATTATTGAACAAAACACTTACACTCATCTAAACACATCATCAACCCAGTCCAAAGAGGATTCAGGTCAGATAAAAGACCAGTGAGAATGTTCGTTCTTGCCATCTCCTCGGTCCGTTTTCACACAGGGTGGTGCGGTGCTGTGGTGGAGTTAACACTGGAGTGATTCAGGCAGTTTCAGGTTCCTGTGATCTAAAAGCGTCCCGCCCAACAACTTGAAACTACCTAGATCACACAACAGGTCCATGCAGGGGAGCGTCCTGTTCACCCCGCCGCCTCCTCTCCGGTCTGGAAGTGTTGCACCATTCATGATCCGCCCGTGTTATCCGGGATGCGTTGCAAAGGTTATCACACTCACATACCTCCTCAAACAATCATGAACGTCTACAGGTTTTACCAGTGTTTTACCAGATATATTTTAGTGCCTTTGAAATCTGTAGAAGACAGAACATTTTACACAAAAAATCCTCACTGAAAATAATAGTGCTCCCGTGGGATCTATTTTAAGAGGAGCATATGTGTAACACAATATCCTTCCGTCAAACCCGCATAATCTAAAAGCTAGTTCAGCAGATATAATATTTGAGGCAACTATAGAGTGATTAGCTTTTGAGACATGCATGATTCAGTTTTTGTGACAGTTGACAGTTTTGCCCTCGTTATGGACTGATTGGATAATATAAGAATTCGGGCTCATACATAGCTGCATGTATGGCTACATAATGTACTCTATGTATGTGCAGAGAGAGGGAAATATATATATATATATATATATATAGAGAGAGAGAGAGAGAGAGAGAGAGAGAGAGAGAGAGAGAGAGAGAGAGAGAGAGAGAGAGAGAGAGAGAGAGAGAGAGAGAGAGAGAGAGAGAGAGAGAGAGAGAGAGAGAGAGAGAGAGAGAGAGAGAGAGAGAGAGAAAGAGAAGATAGAATTCCTCTGCGCTTTTTTGTTGTCAACCAAATAGTGGGCAATCAGCCTGCCGTAAAACCACAAAATGCCGTAATATAACCCCTAGCACATCCGCTTCTTTCCTTAGCCTCCAGTAAACTAGTCTGTCAATTACCCCGTGGTAAAAGATTAAGCTTGGGACACTTTCAGACACACACAGAGACTGACTGACAGGCAGAAGACGGAACCTTGGCTTTTCAACTTCAGCGCGACAGGATGTCGAGTGGATCGAACATTCAGCCACAGACACGGGGACTTAAAGGAAGCATTAAAAAAATGCACTTCGGAACGCAATGACCGATATACTAGTATACTAGACCTAGACAGACAGACATACAGACAGACAGACAGACAACAGAGAGGCAGAGTCGCAGCGAGGTTGCAGTGGTATGTTCTCAACATGGCGCCTGCAGTGCAGGCCCGCGTGGGAAAAGAAATACACTCGTTCTCTTTTCATGTTCTCTCTTCTTCTTTTCTTCACGTTCTTTATTTCTTTCATCTTCTAGTCATTATTTTACTAGCTTCTCCTCTCCCCCTTCCCCTCCAACCTCTTCTTTTCATCGTTCATTTTATTTCATTCTCTTTCCTCTCCTCTTATCTTAAGTTATCTATTATCTCTCCCCCCCCTCTCTCTCTCCTCGTCCTTCTAATGTTCCAACTTTCTCCTCTCCTCTCCCAACAAAAGGACAACAGCTGTCCTCTCTAACTGCACAGAGAGGAAGTTCAGACATGTGTTCCCGATCAGAACTCCACATTCAAACACAACATCCAGACTCTTCTCGTGCACAAATAAAGAGAAGCAGCCAAACGCCGCGTGCGTCCAGGGCTTCAGATGAAACATGGCTGAGGGCGAACGGATGGTTTGTTATAGTCATAACATATGGACGCGTTTGGCTGACTGACGAAGAGTGTGAGTTGTTGTGCCACATATCTTCCACACAGTAACTGAACTAAAAATAATGGTGCTGCAGTTCATCGTGATTTTCTTTGCAGATCATATCCACAATAAAACATGCAATTCTTACTTTGGCAAAATTGTGGAAATTGGTTATGGTTTATTGCTTAAGTGATATCTAAAGGTATATGACAAAAATGGGCTACATTCCAAAATATGAAATCGTGTTTTGAAATATTGTGATACATGTGTGATATATGTGTTGGAAAGAAAGCAGAAAGAAAGAGTATTGATATGTTTCACTCTACACTAACACGATGCAGTGATGTCAATGTTAGCCTAATATTAATCATTACAACGTGTGTGTGTGTGTGTGTGTGTGTGTGTGTGTGTGTGTGTGTGTGTGTGTGTGTGTGTGTGTGTGTGTGTGTGTGTGTGTGTGTGTGTGTGTGTGTGTGTGTGTGTGTGTGTGTGTGTGTGTGTGAGTGTGTGTGTGTGTGTGTGTGTGTGTGCTTGTGAGTGTGTGTGTGTGACGGGCAGACAGATGGACATTCTGGAATACTTTGTTGGCGCAGGGAATGGGAAAGGACATACGCACACACACACACACACACACACACACACACACACACACACACACACACACACACACACACACACACACACACACACACACACACACACACACACACACACACAGAGCGGATGTTCCCTCAACCATCTGCACCTTGGCTTTTAAACCTCCCCGTGGCAGGATGTTAATCCAAATTCAGATGCAAACTAAATCAAACATGCAAACTCTAAGGAAACATTGTAACACTAACACGTCTTACACGTATGTGCAACCTGAAAAAGAACCTCCATGTAAACAGCAAGTATACTACAACAAAGGCACGTATGTGCCATTATGTGAAAACTATTTTGATGACACAATATGAAGGTGAATTCAAAGTCGTTATTATATATTAATGGGTCTGTAAAATAATTAAACACTTGAGAAACTACCTGCAGGTATGTCGGCCTAGGCTGCTTTAAATTATTTACACTGGTACGATCGATGATGTAAATGGAACAATGCCATTGATTGGGGTATATCAGTGTTTTAGGGCCCAACGTCAGTTGTGTCTTGATATTCTGCCTCCGTTTCCTTGATATATTCCTTGGAGATATTTGGTCGCCATTTTGTGGCGATTAGAGATTAACATCAAACAAACAGTGTTTGAGTTAAGGCATGGCAAAAACTAAAAAAATTACAGACACGGATCCTTGTGTCAAAAACTTTGAATTGCCCTTTAAGTATTTAATGGGGGAAATACAAGATGGTTATTATTAGCTAAGTATTATTCTAAATCATTAATAATAAAAAGAAAATAGGTTAAATGATTTCCAATGGACCATATTCACACGGCGGCCAGAACAGGTGGAAAGGGAGGGGGTATTTTCACCTTCTCATAAGAAACAGCCATCCAAGAGTATTGGAAATATTGTCTGAAATAATATTGATGATAGATTTTGTCATTCAATTATACTAGCCTGTAGATATCAAATACATATATCAAATACATATAGGCAACTATTAGCAGTGAAGCAATTTAGCCTATACAGCCTTATCTGTATCTCTGTTGAATAATGAGTTCAATGGAATCTTGTTTTATTTGACTATATATTAAAGAGGCCTAGCATCAAGATTGCCTTTAAAATATTGAAATATCCAAACACTTTGTACTTTGATAGACTATAGAAGTATAACCATGTAGCCTAATCAACTGTGATAGTTATATATATTTTTTTATTTTATTGGGCACTTATTTTTATTTTACTGTGACTCAAAGAATAGGTACCCTATTTTTATATTTCGAAAATTAAGGAAGTACTAAATATTTACAGGAATTGTGCACTTTGCTGTCATGGAAAGCAGAACACTTTATTAAAACATGACATCATGATAAAACAAGAAATATTTCAGTCATGCAAAAGAAAACAATTGTGCAGTTACGTCCACAAACCTTACAAAAATACTTATTTTTACACAGACGTCAAAAAAATTGTGCTTCTTATTTTATAGACTACAAATATCTTACACATGCTTCTGAAAATAAATAAAATAGTGCTATATATTAAGTGATCCTTAAAAAAAAGATGTGACAGTTT
>NC_140178.1:24570397-24660397 GCF_963971535.1 Notolepis coatsorum
TGTCTGTCCTGTCTGTCTGTCTGTCTGTCTGTCTGTCTGTCTGTCTGTCTGTCTGTCTGTCTGTCTCTCTCTCTCTCTCTCTCTCTCTCTCTCTCTCTCTCTCTCTCTCTCTCTCTCTCTCTCTCTCTCTCTCTCTCTCTCTCTCTCTCTCTCTCTCTCTCTCTCTCTCTCCTCTCTCTCTCTCTCTCTCTCTCTCTCTCTCTCTCTCTCTCTCTCTCTCTCTCTCTCTCTATCTATCTATCTATCTATCTATCTATCTATCTACTATCTATCTATCTATCTATCTATCTATCTATCTATCTATCTATCTATCTATCTATCTATCTATCTATCTATCTATCTATCTATCTATCTATCTATCTATCTATCTATCTATCTATCTATCTATCTATCTATCTATCTATCTATCTATCTATCTATCTATCTATCTATCTATCTATCTATCTATCTATCTATCTATCTATCTATCTATCTATCTATCTATCTATCTATCTATCTATCTATCTATCTATCTATCTATCTATCTATCTATCTATCTATCTATCTATCTATCTATCTATCTATCTATCTATCTATCTATCTATCTATCTATCTATCTATCTATCTATCTATCTATCTATCTATCTATCTATCTATCTATCTATCTATCTATCTATCTATCTATCTATCTATCTATCTATCTATCTATCTATCTATCTATCTATCTATCTATTATCTATCTATCTATCTAATCTATCTATCTATCTATCTATCTATCTATCTATCTATCTATCTATCTATCTATCTATCTATCTATCTATCTATCTATCTATCTATCTATCTATCTATCTATCTATCTATCTATCTATCTATCTATCTATCTATCTATCTATCTATCTATCTATCTATCTATCTATCTATCTATCTATCTATCTATCTATCTATCTATCTATCTATCTATCTATCTATCTATCTATCTATCTATCTATCTATCTATCTATCTATCTATCTATCTCTATCTACTGAGACACACTTTCATTAGCCTGGCCAAACCCATATACCTTATTTGCAGAGTAAATTTTCAGAACTGAAATATATAATCAATTGAAAGAATAATCAAAACAACAATGCCAGAGTTATCAGTGCAACAGTTTGTCGCAGTAATATATATATCCATATATATATAATAATATAATATAATAATAATTATAATATATAATATAATATATATATCCATATAACACTCTGTATAAGTAAATACACAAATACATAAATATAAATACACCACACTGTATAAGATGGATATACAGTATATATTATACAGTATATATTCATACCTACTCTTATTAGTTAAACACTGGCTATGATTTATTACCATAGTGTAATATTCATATATATGTACCACTGTACATAATAATATACATTAGCTTAGCATACTCTGTAGCTTTGTCATATATACTCCATATATTCACATGTACTGTATACTGCAATACACTGTTACTTTGCACTGTTAGATGTATTTGTACTTGTTCAATGACAATAAACTGAATTTAATCTAATAACATCTGAGGTTGAAGACTTAGGGCTAGATCACAAAGAATGGATTTCACGGAGCAAGTTGCACCCTTACTTAAAATTCATTATGAATTGAAAATGGGGGACCCTGATGTAAACAAGACGAAAGTCTTTCTCTGGTCTGCATCCCTTAACAATTGTGTGTATTGAGCCGTACTGTATTGTACCCATACTGCAATCTGTTAATAAAGTTTTCATTCAATTAATCAATCTGCACGGTGATTGATTGAATGCACATTTTATTACTGTAACAGATTGCAGAATGGGTACAATACAGTACGGCTCAATACACACAATTGTTAAGGGATGCAGACCAGAGAAAGACATTCGTCTTGTTTACATCAGGGTCCCCATTTTTTATTCATAATGAATTTTAAGTAAGGGTGCAACTTGCTCCGTGCAATCCATGCTTTGTGGATCTATCCCTGAATATTGTTAAAAATGCAGAGATGGATCTGACATATAATATAGCACAAGCACACGCACACACTATTAGTTGTGCTGTCTGCCATGGCATCTCAATTTATGACAGGAAATGATGCCACATATTTTCTCTATTTTTGTCTGTCTGTCTGTAGTCTGTATATCTATCTATATGCCTGCAGTCTGTCTGCCTGCCTGCCTGTCTGTCTGTCTGTCTGTCTGTCTGTCTGTCTGTCTGTCTGTCTGTCTGTCTGTCTGTCTGTCTGTCTGTCTGTCTGTCTGTCTGTCTGGCTGTCTATCTATCTGCCTGCCTGTCTGTCTGTCTGCCTGTCTGTCTATCTATCTGCCTGCCTGCCTGCCTGCCTGCCTGCCTGTCTGTCTGTCTGTCTGCCTGTCTGTCTATCTATCTGCCTGTCTGTCTGTATGCCTGCCTGTCTATCTGTCTATCCATCTGCCTGCCTGCCTGTCTGTCTGTCTGTCTGTCTGTCTGTCTGTCTGTCTGCACACACGCACGCACGTACACACACACACACACAGACACACGCACACACACAAACACACACCTGCATGCACACACACACACACACACACACACACACACACACACACACACACACACACACACACACACACACAGTATGAATTAATATATGACCTCTCTCTCTCTCTCTCCCCCCCCCCCTTTCTCTCTCGTATAGGCTAGCACGTATTAGTTGATATTCTCCATATTGTACTTGGTGGCATTACGATATAGGAGCTAGTTTGCTACAATAACGGTGGATCTCCTCATGCTCTTGAATGACGACTTGATGAATCATATGATAATGAGTTAATCTGACACGTCTCATCCACCCAGAGCAAACCTCAGGCTTCCTGCCAATTTGTGTTGGCTTTGATTTCAGTGCAGTCAATATAAATAACAAAAAGCTGACATGGAAGATTTAAACGTATTATGCCCTCTATGCATTCTGAGAACATATTTAAAACATCAAACTAATCAGATTGCTAATCATAGGCCATACTGTATATGTAATGTATATCCCAAATGGTTCTTCTAATCATTTTGATGTAACATTGCTTGTGTGTGTGTGTGTGTTTGAGATGTGAAAAAGAAAAAGAAAAAGTCAAGATTTGACTTAAGCTTAAAATTGTAAGCTTTAGGGCGGCCGGGTAGCACAGCAGAGCAGACTAAGCGTTGTATACCACCAGAGACACTGGTATCGAATCCGGCTGTCAGCGGTGCCTCCGGCTTGGCCGGCCGTCATACTGACACAATTGGCGGTGTCAGCGGGAGGGAAGCCGGTGGGTGGTAATCTGGTCGTTTTAAACAGCGACTCCTACAGGTCGGTCAGGGTGCCTGCACAGCGAGGGAGGGAAATGGTGAAGGTAGTGTGACCTCCCACGCGTTACACTTCACCAATGAGAGTCTGCGCTGTCAGGTGAAAAGAGGCTGCTGGCTGTCTCGGAGGAAGCATGTGATAGACTTCAGGGCTCCCTAGACCGACCAGTGGGGGGCACATGCGCGCAATGACCAGGAATGGGAGGGGGGAATTGGCATAACGACTAAATTGGGATGGGAGGAAAATACAGAAAAACAGGAGGAGAAAAAAGTGGATACATTTTTTTTTAAGCGTTAGACTCTGAATTCACGTTTTACTGTATAAAGCCATGCAACAAAAATAGGCTATTATAAAAATAATTACAAATCGTGTTTATTCATTTTCAAATGTTTACACTACCGTCTTCATCAGACTATAAACAGCGGGGACACATGGAAAGGTGGGGGGGGGGGGGCACGAGTTAGATTTAGATTATAAACCACATCATAGCATAGCATGATACGCTTGTAGTCACAGCCTGCAAAACAGCTCTGCCCCAAGTCCCTTATTATAGTAACGGAAACTGCACCACCGCGACCAAATTATAGTTTGAAAGAAAATGTGGTATAACAACTTTGAATTGCACGTATAGCATTGTCACAAATAACCACACATTTAGCTTGTCTGAACATTTAGGAGTCATGAAGTGATCATATAATTATCAGACTATCTTTGAGTAAGGAAACCATCTTTATAATGGCTGCATTCATCGTCGTTTCCATAGACATAGTGAATAAACAAGGCTGTACAAACGCCGCAAAGTGTAATTATTTAACTTTTCTTCAACTTATTTTCGGTTCTTATTTATAAAGTATAGACTAAGATAAGGGGCCATTTAATATACTATTATTTATTAAATATGAAAATAATACGAATATAAGCAGTTTACCTTCTCTTTGGGCAGAGATGTTTGACAGTGGGGAATGCAGTGTGATGATAGCACGCACCCTAGCTTACTGCGGAAAACCAGGAAACCTGACTGCGGCACTTTGAAATATAAAACGATACGCAGTCTGTTTCGTCAAGGTTATGACCAACTCCACTTAGTTAGAGCTCTTAGAATATTAGATATAGTTTAGAAAGTGTGTTCATAAATGATTGAGTCAGTGAGGTGCAGTTCATTATTTAATACAATTGTTTTAACACGGTTTAACTTGGGTGGTAATGAATCTTTGGCTCATATTTATATTTTTATGTGAAATCCTTGGGTTATTATTACTCAAACGTCAACATATTACACTCAAAAATCAACATAACTTTAAGTGAATTACTACTACTATACTACTACTACTCGTATTACTACTGCAACTACTATACTACTACTAAAAATAACGGACAATATGTTACATAATATTATTGGCTGTGTAATAAAAAAAAAATATCCGACCACTGAGCCACTTTTCGTTGAGTCACTAGAGGCTTGTAAAATGTACTTATGGGCCTAACATGTCTGCAGGTCTACATTACTCCAGGAGTGAGGTATAAAACTGCTTTCTGTTCAGCAACAACAGCGTATCGAGCCCAATAACAAAACCGACCACTGACCTACATTCAAATAAATCCAGATTTTAAACAAAATAGAAAAAATATAATAGTTTAATAGTTAATCATACATAAATAAATAATCACATATGCCGTGCTTCTTTCTTTTTTTACTATAGGGGCGGGAAATGCGTAACGTGTCCAATTGATTTTGATATAGTTCTTAAAATAAAGCCCGATGAAACAGATAGCATATCCGCACGATATATGAGAGTTATTTCACGTTATTCAAATCTTAAGAAGATATTCTAAAAATGATCTACAATGCCAGACGACAGACCTGCACCATTATTAATCCATGCTTTCATGAAACAATTTATGTTGGGCGTGTCAGCGCGACTGCAGGAAAAGCAAGTTCAATGCATTTGTCAGTGTCTATAATGCTTGTGTGCAATACCAAGGATAATAATGATAATGAATATACATGGCAAATGTTTAAAGAAAATAGAAAAAGTATTAGTGAAAAGAAGTGTCATATTTGGTAGCAAATATTAGAATCCAAGGCGACGATTTTACAACCCAGAAGAGAACCACGTCACAGCCAGGAGCCAGTATAGGGTGACGTCAGTGCAGAGAATATTTTTCATCACTCTTATAATATACAAAATTCACCAGCATATAGAGAGATGATTCGAGACAGCACACTTTGTGCCCCTTTTGTAATTACAAATTGTTTGGTGCAAAATGTTCCAATTTATGTACTGTTTCTCTACAGTCTACACATCTACAATCATGTGGTTGGGTCAAAATAATCTAAGTTTTGTACAAATCATAGGGATCATAAAGGTAGTTGTTTGTGCATTGCCATGCCAATAGGATATCCGGGTGGGTCAAGGTTACATATCCGATAGCATTCAGACTCATTACATCACGTTTAACAAAACCTAGTTGTTTTCCATGTTCTTGCAACCTCTTCCCTTCTTTGCTAATTATTATTTTTAGGAACCAAAGAGTCGTCCTTCAACAGAAATCACTAGACGAGAAGAAAAGCCTCACAACTTGGACGACATGTGGCAAGATTTCAAAGAAACACACTTTAGTCATAGCAACAGACTCCCACGTTGAAATCAGGAATGTATTTTCTTCAAATAAACCTATTTCTTATATCTTCCCTGTTCATGTCTATTTACAATGCATCTGCATAATAGCGTGGGCATAGTGTACCTTTTTATTTTCCATTTTATGTAATTGTTGTATTGCAACAGGCAGCAGACAGGCCTGCAAGCCTGTACATGTTACACAGCCTGATATTGTGTATTGTTCTTTTCAGTAATATGGTGCAGCTATGTGGACTTGGGGTGTAAACACGCTATAGTCCCAAGCCACATTTGTGCCAAGAAAGAGCCGTTCTATAATCCTATCTGCTATTTATGCTACTGATCATTTATAATACGGTATATCAGGCTAATATAGGGGATACATGGCATTTCCCCCCAAAGCAACAAAGCAACAATCACCGGACAAAGCAATACACCCCACTGCATGCACCGTGCAATATAGGCTTCTATTATTTCCTCAACATTGTTTATTACCATCATGCAGCAATGTGTAGGCTTGCGTTTAGTAGGCCTATAACAAATATATAGGCCTGGCCTACCCTAAGCTTTATACCGCAAGCAATAGACGCCAGACGTTAGCTTATAGCAGACAGCTCTCATGCTATTCTTGAAAGCCAGACGGAGGGGGGGCGTTAAAGCCCACAGTCCACCGTCAATGGCTCAACTCCACCTGGCTTACTGTTCCGTCCCTTCCGCCCCACAAAGAACCCCTTTCCGCCGCTTGGTACGAGGGTAGATAGACACAACACACTTAACATGGGGAGAGTGCAATTTAGCCACAGCGAAGGGCACTTTGCCTGTGTGCAATAAATTAATTTCTGGAACCAAAATGACTTCCTTTGTCTCGCTTCTCCCAAGGCGCTTCCATTTTAACAGCCCACCGTAAAACAGACAGGGAACGAGATGAGAGAAAGAATGCATAGAAAATTAGAGTCACCTTGTCTGGGTCTATGGCGTTGTTATTATGCAATTTATCTTCCCCTGTGGCTATTGCACAGAGAGAACCCCTCAACGCCATAGTCTTTCTTTCATCGTCTGGTCTCGTTTTTTTTCTTTAATTTTTCTCCTCACTAACACATCTATAGCAATGCGTCCTCTCACCCACCCACCTTCATTTTATTGTCTATAGGCTAGACTCCTTTCATCTTCTGTCTTGGCGTTCATCCCTTCTTCTCTCCCTTCCTCCTTCAATTCCAACCTATTTTCTTACACTGTATATCCTCGTCTTTTCTCTATCCCCCTATTTTCATCTATAGCCCCCCCCCCCCGGCCCCCCTCTCTACCCACCTTTCCTCTCCTGTCTTGCCAGTGTCTCGTCTCCTTCGGTCAGGTCCGAAAGACTGTCCTCTCGGTGTAATGAGGAACCTGGCTCCTCCTCACCCTCCGCGTTCTGTCCGCTGCCCGGTAGCGAACTGACGGTGCTGCTGCTGCTGCTGCTTCGACTGGTTTGGACCGGAACCGAGTGATATCCTCCGTTACCTATGTCGGCTCTTCCCATTAACTCTCCATATCCCCGGCTGTTGCCTAGAAGCAACAGTCTTCCTCCGCCCTCCTCCTCTTCCTCCTCTTCCTCGTTGGTAAACCGCCTGGCGATGTTATTATTTCCTTTACTATTGTTGTTTTTATTACCATTATCTTCATAGTCTAATACTGGGCAGGGCAAGTGGAGAATATGTTGATTATTCTGCTGCACGGGGAAGCTCAGGTTGTAGAAATTACGACAATGGTCGTCAAGCAGGCGCGGTGGGTCTGGGGAGGAAGAGGAGTGCACGGGCTGCGGCTGCGGGGACTGTGCGGGCGCGCGCAGCAAGGGCAGCGGCGGACTGGTGTCGGAGGAGACTGTTGTTCTCGCCGCGCGGCTGCTATTATTACTGCTGCTGCCAATAGACAACAACCCGCCACAGTCAGTAATGATTCTAAATCCGTTACTGTCGTCACTGTGATTAACATCGAAGTCACGGTGGACCTTGAATCCACCCGTTGTGTCTTGTTGGTTGGGGTATAATAATACCGTCGATTCTTGGCAGCCCTGATGCTGCACAGCAGACTCCAGACCAAAACCCAAACCCAAACTAGAACCACTGTGACCCAAGGATCCGTGGTGGCCATGGTTGTAGTGAGGCGGTGTCTCCCTTGCCATTATCAGCCTGCTGAACGCGCTCACGTCCCCAGGAGTTTGCTGAGGTTTGGGCCCGAGCTGCAGGTTCGATTCCAGCAGCGTCGAGTAGATGGAGGAAGATGAGGAAGAAGAGGAGGAGGAGGGAGAGGAGGAGTGAGATTCCTCCTGGTTGCTGCCGTAAACACACACGGTCTGTGGTCGTGGCACGACTTGAAGTTGACTCAAGTGCATCGTCTCGCTCCAATCGGAACCGAATTCCCGTCGGTGGCTCTGTTGGAACGGCTGTCTCCCCGGTAAAGGCTCGTGACCCTGGGGCTGATGCGTCCGAGGTGATAAGAGAGGGTGCAGCTCGTGCTGTTGCTGCGGCAACTGCTGCTGGCGCATCATCGTTCCATGCACCACAGAATCCGCCGCACGACCGCAGTTATTCGTTTGCACCTTGCTGTTGCACCCCGATATTAGCTGCTGTCGCGGGTCGACGGAGCGCGCGCCTTCGCTTTAACTACCGTGGTGTCGGTGGGTCGTAAGGAGGAGGAGGAGGGGGCGTTCAAGGGGCTCTCTTGGACTGCAGTTGTCCATGAAATAGTTAACGGACGCGGTGAAAGCGGATCTGTCCTATATGTGTATTATGTGTTCGTGGGTGTCTCTCTCTATATGACATTGCTAGGAGGACATATTTTTCCCTTAAGGTTGGAGGACATACTTTGGCGAAGGGCTTAGTGTGTGTGTGTGTGTGTGTGTGTGTGTGTGATGGGGGGGCTCGAGTCGCGCCTCAATTGGAGGAAGGAGACACGAGAAAGAATCTGAGAGCACTTCCTGCTCGGCGGCCAATGGCAGTCTAGGGTTCACGGGCAGACCCCACCCCCGGGCTGCGGTGTTGATATGGTTTGAGTGAGTGAGTGAGTGAGTAAATGAGTGAGTGAGTGAGTGAGTGAGTGAGTGAGTGAGTGAGTGAGTGAGTGAGTGAGTGAGTGAGTGAGTGAGTGAGTGAGTGAGTGAGTGTGTGTGTGTGTGTGTGCGTCTCTCTCTCTCTCTCTCTCTCTCTCTCTCTCTCTCTCTCTCTCTCTCTCTCTTTCTCGTTCTCCCCACCGATAGTCCCCTTCCCTATAGTAGGACTCAAATGAAAACCACGCACACCACTGCCTTGCGTCACACACAATCCAAAAATGTAGAAGATTAAAGAAGAAAGAAAGAAAGAAAGAAAGAAAGAAAGCACATTCCCCCCTGCACTGCCTTCTGACAGACAGACTGAGCTTGGGGCTCGAGGCTGTTGTGAATTCCATTTCTGCATCCAAGTACGTCCGAGTTCATTGCGAGAGGACACTGGCATTTTCCTTGTATTTATACAATACTTTAAATAAATAAATAAATAAATAAATATATATATATATATATATATATCCTAGCCAATATAACATTCACGTGCAATTACCCGCATTCCGCATCATCTCCTGTTCTTCAAATGTGCCATTAACCTTATATTTTCACACAAACAAAGTTTTTTGTTTTACATGTGCCTTTTTATGCCAATTTGAAGCACACATCGATCATCACAATACATAATTTCACAGAAAGGTAAATACCTTTAAATCCCAGAAATGTTGAAGTAGTGGGACGAGATACTGCGTCTTATGATTTAATAATTACCAACTTAATTTGGGATGAAAATGGTATGCATTGCTATAGGAAACGCAATGTTTAATTACGTACACAATTCACTTTGTTCACATATATTATGTACAGATTGAAATCCTGTTTAACTGTATTTCTGTATTTTCTATTGCACCCACTTACCTTTTTTCAAATCAAATAAAATCACAAGCTTGAATGCGATGTCAAATTCTGATGTAAACAAATAGGCCTATATGCTTTGCTGCATGTAATGTTCTCCGTGTTTTAAAACAAATTCTTCCTAGAATCTTAAATCATAGCCTATACTTTACATGACATTTTAAGATTCCCATGTATTATTTTACACTGGTACTTTATCGCAGTAAAGAAATACAAAACACACATGTCATCATGCTATGCCATTCTGACTCGGGACATTTTCTTTTTTATTAATAAACGAGCTTCAGAATTTTCCATATAAACTTTGAGAATGTTTCACTCATTATGCTATTAGGCTAGACAATAGGCTATTAACAACGTTAATATATTAATTAATCATATTTGAGTAAAATCCTTGAACGAAACAACACAATAATATTATTTAAATCAAATATAAATGTGCATTAGTGGAATGAGAAGAATCTTGCAATCATATTCGGCTGTAGGCCAAGTTAAGGTGAAAGGCTATAGATACACGTTAGGCCGAAAAAAGTAGATAAAAAAAAAGATACACGTATAGGCTACACAATTAGTTTGTAGTCTATACTGTTTAGAACAACTGTTAATCTATAATTATATTAATGTATGTAGTACAAACGCTTTTGTGTATTTCGATTACTTAAATGACAACAATCTGCAGTCAGCAATGTAATTGCATCATGTATATATATATATATATATATATACAGTACGTATATATATATACACACATGCACACACACACACACACACACACACACACACATATTATGTGTGTGTGTGTGTATATATACATACTGTATATATATTAATTTTCAAAAACAATCAACACTAATAGTCAGTTCAACAATATACGTGTTACTTTTAAGTAAAACTCGGGTTTCTCATTGTATTTGGTGATTATTTCTCATAAGGAGCATATTACAATGCGGTTTTGGAAAGGGAAAACATATTTTCCTGCGCAGGATTTTCAGACAGGCATCTCACAACAAACTAAGCTATTCGGTACATAATGTGACATGTACAACTCCACATCATGAACACACTAATGTTTTATTGTCCGTGTTGCATATTTCGATGCTGCCTCTGCAGAACCCGTTTCATTGGTGGCTGGGACGCCAGAAACTAGACAAGATGGTTGCATGCCGCTCTAAAACGTATAGAGATACACGTGAAGGCTTACTGGGGAAATGTTTTGACAAAATAAACATAATAAAACAACACTTTAGTATCCTATAAGACATAAATTAGCAGACCAATGTGAGGCAGATCTTCCCATGTTCCACAATGAACTGTCAATTCGAATATTATAGAAGCCAAAAAGACAAATTATAGTTGATTCGCGTGGAGCAGTTGCGCGCGCGTGCATCAGACTGGCGCGAGCCTCAAAGTGTATAAGACTATGGTAAAATGAGGGTAAACAAATGTTCACATTCAAATGTCCACAAACAGGCTGTAATAAACATCCACAATACCACACCTTTCTTTTCCATCTATCAAGGCCAACAGCATTAAAATATTAGCCACCTAGAATAAGAATACAAATAGTTAATGTGCATGTGACCGCATGCAGTGAAGTAAATCAACCTCCTCCATCAGGGCGTGATAGTACATTCCCCCACCAAGGTATATAACATAGACTTATATACGAAAGCTGGGTCACCTCATAGACACAACATCGTATACAAAATACTGCATTTACTTGTTGCCGTTTTGTTTGAAAGCTGGTCCGTCTTTAGGGCAGAATTCAAGAGGCTTCAGTTTGAGTCTGAAAAGGCTTCACAGTAGCAACACGCCATCACTGGAAAATCGAGCAAGTTCACTAAATCAAACGGCTGCTGTAACAATTACAGCCACACTGCACCATGCAGGATTTACATGGCATGCAGATAACTAGATTTTTAACTCTTTATGGCACATCTGATTTTCTCATAAATAAATCACATTCAATGTGGTTTGTACAGGTATGGACTATAAAGAGATAGAAAACAAACAAACAAACAAATACCGTATTTGCCTGTGTGATTCCAGCCTTAGCCCTACGTCATGGCCAAATGTAATACACAACTTCTGCCTCCAGATGTCACTGTGCTGACATAGATAGGACTAGACTACTGGCTATAGAGATCGAGATTGGGATGGGTCCCACTCGCGTCCAGTGCCACGTTGTAGAGGTCAACATCAGAATCCATACGCCTATCAGAATGCTCAGAATGCATTTGCGAGGTAGCCAGAATGCGTTTTCCAGGTAGCCAGCATTTACAGCCGTTCGGTGGCTGTATAGCCTAGACTGCTGCTAAACTATTCTCCACTCTGAAGTGCAACTGCAGTAGGCCTATTATTATATAGATGCTGTGTGGGCGCGCGCGCGCGTGTGTGTGTGTGTGTGTGTGTGTGTGTGTGTGTGTGTGTGTGTGTGTGTGTGTGGAGGAATGTGTGTGTCTGGGAAGGGGGGGGGCATGGTCTACCACTGCATTACATGCACGAGGAATTTGACTTTGTAGTTGGCGCTACTGCTTAGATACCCAATTACGCAACACATGGTGGCACACATTGTAAAAGGGATATTTAACATGGGTAATACCCACGCTATGAACATAAAGCTTGATAACTGATTAACCAATTTGTTGTACATCGAATAATGACCTAATAATTGACTAATTGCACCACCCTCTTTGAGAAACAACATGTTGGGCTCGAGGCACGTGTATATTACGCTGTAGGAGCCATGGTTATACATTAACAGACCCGAATGGACTGATCCGAAATCTCAATCATGTAGATATATTTTACTATACAACTGAAGGCTAACTTGACAACTAGATCAGGAGTCAAATACATTTATAATTTATTCAGTAATTCTATCAACGGCTAATTTGGATAAGAAGCCAAACAGCTATATACTGCATATAGCACTGCAACACATTCAGACTAAATAGTTGGGGTAACCTGCTTGATTCTACATTCATAATCAATGCACCGTGTTAAAAAAAGAAAAATCGTGTTGTAAATATACATTTTAACCTATGTGAAGCATTTGTATGATGAAGTTATTATTTTCATGATGAAATCCAGGCAAAGACGCGTTAGAAGAAAATAGTCTAAAATCCTGCAACTATAGATATATATTACTGTTTGATGTAGGCTGTTCAATAATTGATCACGTCCAGATGAATAGTTTGGCTTAGGTGACAGAAATACAAAATTGGCCTCGAGATTTAACGCACGTGGTCACCAGATCAGGCCCACAATAATTTAATAAATCATTGATCTGGTTTCAGCAGTCAGCAATTTCAACATCATTTATAAATGTTTTTGAAAATGTTTGAATATGGTAGTACTTTTTAATAATGTTGGCTGTTAAGTTGCAAAGACCCTTTTTAATGCAGTTATACGCACCAATATGTTGGGGAACTAAGAGCGGTATTTGTGAATGTCGACTACATGGATTGCTTCGAGAATAGTTCAACCAGATGACAACATTTCACAGTCACTTTAAACTGAACAAGTCATGCATTAGTATACCAAAGCTTACCAGATTTCGTGGTCGCTGACGCATAGCACGGCACCATTGGATAAAACAAGCCGGAATAGGACAACTTCAACCAATGATACACCATCTCCCGGTTTCACTTCCAAGTCTCTCTGTATCGTGTTGATAATTTGTTCATTTTAAATTCCCTGTGGCGAGAAGTTCTTCTCAAGAACTTTGGACTTGCTGCTGGTGCTTCTAACCCCAGACAGTTCCGCGTGCAGTTTTGACGTTGACATGAGTGTAGCGAACAGTCTCACGCGCCTGTTTACTTTAGTGTCTCGTGTCTGGTCTTTTGGGCTAGAGCCCGCTGTAAAACCATTAAAATATTTTGTGGAAGGAAGAAGACACAGACATACAGATTGACAGACAGACAGACAGACAGACAGACAGACAGACAGACAGACAGACAGACAGACAGACAGACAGACAGACAGACAGACAGACAGACAGACAGACAGACAGACAGACAGACAGACAGACAGGCAGGCAGGCAGACAGACAGACAGACAGACAGACAGACAGACAGGCAGGCAGACAGGCAGGCAGAGAAAAATATGGAGAATGGTGTCAGGAATGACGTCCATGTGTGCTTAGCCGGCCTTAGAAAGAAGTTAGCCAAGATTGAACACTACTGTCTGTTACCTATGAGAGGCTAACCAACCTATCAACTCTCTCTCTCTCTCTCTCTCTCTCTCTCTCTCTCTCTCTCTCTCTCTCTCTCTCTCTCTCTCTCTCTCTCTCTCTCTCTCTCTCTCTCTCTCTCTCTCTCTCTCTCTCTCTCTCTCTCTCTCCCCACACTCTCTCTTATATATATCATATTCCCATACCCTTTCTCCTTTTCGCATTTCTTTTTTCTTTCATTCCTTCTTCTTCTGTCCCCATAATCACTACCAGAAGACAAAATCTGCTTGCTAGCCAACAAGGCCCCCTCCATACCTCCAAATGGCGAAGCCTGGCCTCGGGTCTCCTGGTCAAACTCGTATAACCGTTGCCGTGACAACGGGGCCCCTAGCCCACTATAAAATTTTACTATAGAGAGAGTCCTAAAACTGTGTGTGTGTGTCTGTGTGTGTGTGTGTGTGTGTGTGTGTGTCCGCGCGTGCGTGTGTGTGTGTGTATGCGTGTATGTGTGTGTGTGTGTGTGTGTGTGTGCGTACGTGTGTGTTTGTCACAGCGAGCCACTGGAATGGAATGGAACGGAATCAATATCATATCTTCTCTCACCCATGTCTCTCAATCTTCAAAAGTAGTGACCGAAGCTTTTTGACGAGTCCTGTTTGGCACTGCCTCGCGCATGCATGCATTATTCGTTTTCTATAAAACTAGAGGAGGGATTGGCTTTTTAATAAAAATAGGGCAAGTGAACGCATTAGGAGAATTAAAACATATTATTACAGATAGATTTGCATTTCTTACAAGAGACCGCACGAGCCTCTTGACCTGAAGGTCGAGCCCGTGCTGGGCTGGAGAAAGATGGGGTTTTAAATGTAACTATTCCCCCACTTTACTGAAATAAATACATCTGAAAGCAAATCAATATTTACCTTTGAGTGAGGGGTCCTTTGCCAAGTTTACATTTCTATTACCTTGACAACCTAAAGCACAATAAGCCAGAGCTTTAAATCAAAGACAAAAGTAATACATTTAAAAGATTGCAATGCAGTTTTTGTAGCCTGTTGTTCATGTTAAGCACAAACAAAAAACATATACTGTGTGGGACTTGCAGATGTAATTTGCAGATGTAAAGCAAGCTTATTAAAATGTCATATTACATTATAACTCAAAAGGTCTATTTTCAATCGCTCAATTGGCATGTGACTGTGTCAAGTACATCACGAACTTCACATCAATTCATGCTGGTAGTTGAATTTTGCGAGGCATATGCTATCTTTATTTACATATGTATTTACTTATTTAGCATATTTAGCAGTGTGTGTGTGTGTGTGTGTGTGTGTGTGTAACAGTATGTGTGCAAAAGAGCTACATATGCCAGTTCCAAGCACATGGCATGACATACGCTGCCAAGTTCTGCTAATGATTTCATGTTCCTTTCACATAAAGCTGTGGAGCCTGCATGCTTTCAGATATTTGGCGGTTCGCCCTTTGGCTGACACTGAACTAAATATCTAAATATCTCTTTAACCATTCAAATGTTCATTAGTAGGCTACCAACGTGGGTAATGTAGCCTACATTTTAAATAAATATTTAATTCACAAAAAAAGCTGAATTTCACTACTAAAGGCGAGTCTAAATATTGTGTATTGCCTATACATATATGTTTGTTTATTTTAGGCTACAGTCGCTGTTGATATTGTGAATATCAGTTGATAGATTGTGGCTTTGGATTTCAGTGATCTTGTTGCATCCCTAAACTATCAACACCGGTATAGTAGTACTATCTCACTTAATGCTGTTATTTTGGTATTAATCTATCTTTCAATTGACCCCTATCCTATGTGTTGTCAGTTGAAAATGGTATGACCATTTGATTATGTATTATTCGTTGGAATTGCAGTCACTAACTTCATCCAGCCTGTATGGTGTAAACATCATATAGCCTCTATACATGTGTAGGACTACAGCCTGTAGTACATGTGTACATATAGGCCTATAGCATGTAGTACATGTGTATACATATGTATATAGCCTGTAGTATGTGTAAATATGTAGGCCTATAGCCTGTAGTACAGGTGTAAATATGTAGGCATACAGCCTACAAGTTAATAGTCAATAGCAATATATTAAATCTATAGGCCTATCTCTGCTTTTGACAATCTTTGAATTTTTTCCTCACAATTACGTTCTTCAATTAGTACATCATAAAGATTATTTAACACTATACAGAAAAAGCTAACTAATGTTGTTTGGTTCATCATCGTGAAACATACCATGGTGCGGTTGCAGTTTAAACCGCTAGGCTAATAGTGACTATATAATAATAGTCTCACTCAAGCCTGACTATATGTGTCCTTTTCTGTTTGTTATTTTGACAGGTATAGTTAAAACATGTCTCATTCAAGACGATCTAGACTCTAAGAATAATCTCCACAACACTATACATACGTTTTAATAATTCTATCTTTGTGTTCTTCATTAATAAATTCATGTGTTCTGTTCAGGGCAGGGAGATACAATGAATATGTCTGAATCTGAAACTGAACCATATTACTATAAGTAATATTACTATGAGTAATATAGGCCATGTCCGCCATTTTATGCAATGTCCTATCATGACCAGAGGGTGGCAGTGTCGCACCATTTTGTTTAATCTTTTTGAGCATCTCTCAATCTCCTGTGTGAATATGTACGTGTGTTTGGGTGTGTGTCTGTGTGTGTGCGTGTCTGTGTGTGTGTCTCTGTGTGTAGATGTGCCTGTGCATGTGTGTGTGTGTGTGTGTGCGTGTGTATGTGTGTGTTATTGTTGATATTGTTCTCATTTGTAATATACTAGAATATAATAGAATTGTGCTAAGGTTCGATTAAGATTTCACACATGATTCTGGTTCAGTGACAATAATGAAAACAGGTTGTAATATTCTGCAAGAATATTCTATTCTTTATTTATTCTATTCTACACCTACAAAATTTTAAATGGGCTGGCACCGCTCTATCTATCGGATCTCATCTCACGATACGTGCCCGCTCGTGCTCTGCGCTCACAAAATGCGGGGTTTCTATCGATTCATAGGGTTAAAAAGAAATCCGCCGGCCACAGAGCCTTTGTCTACCGCGCTCCCTACCTGTGGAACAAATTACCTGCTGTCGTCAGGGGCGCCTGCTCTGTCGAAGCTTTTAAATCCTTGCTTAAGACCCATCTTTTCGGTCTCTCCTTCAACCTACCCTCATCTCACCTGGTCGGGGACTGACCCTTAGATTAATCTGTCTACTTTAGTTAGGATGTCTATCTGCTCCCATGTCTGCTTTTCTGCAGACATGGGATAATCTTTTAACCCCTGTCTCTGAGTGAATTTATCAATATAGACATTCCAGTGACCTTCTACCTGATACATGAGCACCAACCGGTCCCTGAACAGCTTCATACCGCCTGCAGAGCTGAACCTTACCTGCTCTGACCTGACCAATTCTGAGTGGTTTCTCCTGCCCCCCGGGGCATATGGCCCTGATCCATCGTCTTGTATCTCATCCTGTATACATACGCTTGCAGTAGTTCTTAGTTCTATCTATTACTTAATTTCACAATTTTCTTATATACTTGGATTCTACTGTCACCATGTATGCATGGTGACTACTGTTAGGGATTGGGGTGTGGAGGTGGTGGTAGGACCCAGTAGCAGACAGGGCAGAGAGGTAACAGGCAGGACACGGCGTGATTCAAAAAGAGCTTTACTTAAAACATAAACACTGGATAACTATAAACAAAAACCTCTCAGCAAAGCTGGAAGAGGAAAAACTTAAGAAAAGTGAAACAAACAAAAACACTAAAACTCAAAACACTTACTTAAACAAGGCCAAGGAACACGAACGGGAGGAACAACAGGAATGGAAACACAGGAAGATAAATAACACGACATCCAAGGAACATGAGGACAATGATGATAGCAATACAAACAGGAAACAACCACTAACAGGGAATAATGAACCCACACAGGGAGACAGGGCAGACTAGACATATATACACAGGTTGATTGACACATGAGGACACAGACTAAAGTGATAACAAATACAAGATAGACTAAACACACTAACAGGACAAGAAGAATACTCTAAACCAGACAGTGAAACACAAAGGGTAACATTACCCCAAAGGGTAATAATCTAATTACACACAAATGCACAAGGAGTCCCAGAGGTAGTGAGGGGTATTGTCCAGCAGGTGGGGGAAGAGGTCCATGAATGAGTGGAGGGAAAGGTGTTGGGACAGGTGGGGGTAGTCCAAGGGTATGTGAGGGGAACTGTCCATGAGAAAGCGGGGGGAAGTGGGCAGGAGGGCTAAGTCCAGGAATAGGAGGGGGAAAGAGGGCAGGACCAGGTGGAACGTAACAACTACATGTATTTATTGCTCCAACTCCGCCCACTACAAACATGGGAACTCTCTAACCCCTGTGCCCATCTCCCCATCTCTCTGAGTGGTTGTCTCGTAGTGTTGACCAAGATGGTGGATGTCTCGGGATGTTGGCCAAGATTGCAGTGACTGTTCTACCCCCACATTGGTTATGTGCACCACTGAGGTCATGGATCAGCTTCATACCATCTTCTGTCCAACCTACAACGTCTAAACCACAGGCATGCCTGTGGTTTAGATGTTGAGTTTATTGCTGGGTTAAGTACTTCTATTCTATTCTGCTTACTACATGTATCTATTCTATTTACATATATGCTTACTGTATCTATTGCTATGTCCGCCCGTCACAAACATGCAAACTGTCTAACGCCTGTCCCTGTCTCCCTGCCTCCCTCTGAGTGGATGTCTCGTGGTGATGACCGGAGTGGTGGACGTCCCGTGATGATGGCCGGGAGGATGCGACCCTCTCTACGCCGCCCAATACCTCAAATGGATCCGTCATTAGCTCTATTTTCAATCTTTCAAAATATTCTTATGTACCCCAGTTTTGACATCAAAACTCGATGATCTGGATTTTGCAGATGATGTAGCATTACTCTCCTCTACCAAACACCAAATCCAGGAAAAAACGACAAGAATGAAGAGAGAAGCCAGACGAGTGGGACTCAAGATTAACACCGGAAAGACAAAAACCATGAGAATTAATGCAGGAAACCATGACAAAATCAACATCAATGACCAAGAGATTGAGGATGTAGACCATATCACATACTTGGGAGCCACCGTCTGTAAAGAGGGAGGAGGTATGAAAGACCTAAAGAACAGACTCTCCAAAGCAAGAGGTGCATTCATCAAACTCAAAAAGATCTGATACTCCAACAGCATCTCAAGAAGAACAAAGCTGAGATTGTACAAAACACTGGTTGTGCCAGTCCTACTGTATGGCAGTGGCGGCTCTGCCACTAGGGGCGCACGGGCGCCGCCCCACCTGCTGTTAAATCAGAGAAGAAGAAAATAAAACTTTTTAGTTTTTTGTTTTATAGCCCTATAAATAATATAAACATGTTTAAAATGAATAATATTTACTCATTTTAAGTATGTTTGTATTTCCAATGCACAATATAACGTTATTATCTAAAATAAAAAACACTCGTTTTTTTATTTTTTCGTATTTCTCGGCCCGGGCTAGACGCGATAGCGCTCTGAGTGCGCGTCACAGTTTGATCGCTGTATCCGTCACAGCCAATCAGTGCATAACGCGTTGTGCGTTGAAATATGACTATTATGTTGGAATCCGGGCGCGATTTGAAGCGGTCTAGCCAGTAGTGTCAAGAATTTCTGTAGCCGCATTTCGCGGAGACGCTCTCTGATTGGCCGACGCCAGTATTTTTTTCCGTAGCAGAATTTCACAGAGACGATCTCTGATTGGCCGAATCCAATTTCTAATGTTCCAATTCTAGCTTATTCCTAGGTTGGTCCGTTGGGTAGAGATAGTTGTGTTGTTGTGAGATGCAGGCAGCTGTTTGTCTTAGAGCGTGCCGTGACTGCAAGTTCTTTAGACTGTTAAGCTTAGGCACTCTTTCAAAGTTGGTTAAGGTTAGAGTTTGTCTTAGAGCATGGCGATAGAACGCCAGGTAGTTTGCAGTCTGTTCGAGCGGAAATGGACAAAGGAATGAAGTACTTGTGTTGTGTGGTGCTGCTAACTGCTAACAAGCTAACACTTGGCTAACAAGCTATATGGCGGATGCAGTCTGGACACAGTGGACAGTGGTCTGGAATACATCAACAGTGGATTATACACTACTTTATCAAGGCAAGCCCTCCTGCCCTGGACGTGTCAACTAAACAGTGAGTCTCTCTCTCTCTCTCTCTCTCGCTTTTGGATTGAAAATACGTGGATTATGGCTTGTTCAATATCGTCTATGTTTGAATGAATGAATGAATGAGAACTTTATTAACAGATTGCAGAATGGGTACAATACAGTACGGCTCAATACACACAATTGTTAAGGGGATGCAGACCAGAGAAAGACGTTTGTCTTGTTTACATCAGGGTCCCAGATTTTCGATTCATATCGATAGTTTAATAGCTAGCCTTGGCTCGTTTAACAATATGCAAAATATGTGTACAGCCCTGTACTCATACTGAAGTTATTCTTGGTATATAATAGGTCTGATTGTGTAACGAATCGATTCCATGTCGCGCTGTGTGTGAGAGAGAGAAGGAGAGAGGGAGAGATCTGCGTGTGTTTGGAGACGGAGCGAGTTTTGTTTCTAACTTTTCTATTTATATATTGTGTTTCAAGTTGTGAATTAGACTATACTTTATTTGACTGGTTGTGTGTTGTTGTAGTAACAGCTGAGCGACTCGTTCATAAGAGCCGATTCATTGCCGTGAGCGTGAGTCGAATCGCTCACGTCTTGCCATGAGTCGGTTGCGTGGTACTGTACATGTTTGCAAAATGTTTGGTATAGCGCCCCTAGTGGCGAAGCATCCACAAGCCGCTACTGCTGTATGGATGTGAAACATGGAAGATGAACAAGGGAGACAACAAATCAGTCGACGTGTTCCATAACAGATGGAATCCTCAGAATACAGTGGCAAGACCGCATCAGCACTGTAGAGCTACTAGAAAGAGCCGACATGAAGCCGTTGAGCAAGGAAGTGAAGTGGCGAAGATGGAAGATGATAGGACACATACTGAGGCAAGACCACAACAACGACTGCAACATAGCAATGACTTGGGCACCAGAAGGGAAAAGAAGAAAAGGAAGACCAAAGACTACCTGGAGAGGCACAGTAGAGAAAGAAAGAAAAGAGGCAGGGTGGAGCTCATGGCCTGAAGCAAGAACAACGGCAGCTGACCGGGAGAAGTGGAAACGCTCTGTGAAGGCCTTATGTGCCACTATAGGCACGAAGTAGATAGGTAACCCCAGTTGCTATTGCATGTACTTATTTGTGTTTCATTACATGTATATCTACATGCTTATCAACTGTTTTGCCTGTTTTATAGCAACACTACTATCACCGACATCTAAGAAGGGAGACCCGCCCTTGAACAGCCCTTCTAAGGTTTCTTCCCTCCACATTGCCTGAGGTGCTTTTTTCCAATTGCTAGGTTTTTAGTGGGTTTTTCCTTACCTTCCCGTGGGGTATGTCTGGGAGTGTTGCATTAATTTAATTAATTGATTTTACATTTTATTTTGGATTTCCTGGTGTTTTTGTCTTTGTACTTGATTTATTGTGATGTGTCTTCTTGACTTGTTTAAAGAAGACATGTCTGGCCCATGGGGACATTAACGTGTGTTGTCGGGCCTTAATAAATATTTTTGATTTGATTTGATTTATTCTTTAATCCTTGCTTTGAAGCCACTTTGCACTTGATTGCCTCAATTTCGAGGGAACATCAAGGGCTGAACAGCCACTCCTCTTCGTCAATTCGGTTTGCTCTGGATTGGGAAATGCTTTACCTCTTATAGGCCAGCAGTGTGTGTCATTAAGGTCAGCAGTAGGCTAGGACCCAAAGGAATAATACTTAATTAAAAGTGCTATAGATTTGGTATGTAGACTAATCGTAAAAAAAAAACGAATACATCCCCAGAGCTTTTAGAAAGTGCAAAATAAAAGTATTGCTTTTCCCCCAAATTAATGATTGATTTATGAAAGATTTGGCAGGTCCAAAATTAATGTTGTTGTTTGCATGTTGTGTGAATGTATCCCCTCCCTACTTCCCATTTCCCCATGTGGAATGCACCTGATTGGATAACCTGCTAGTTGGTGCGCTAGTGGGACATCTAGTGGCTCAATGTTGTCTATAGCACCTTTAAGCTGTATGTCAATATCTATCTAATAAATTCTCAATATTTTTTTTATTTATTATTTTCTATTATTATTTATAGACAATGTGCATTTACATTAATCATTGTCACATGAAAACATGTTTGCACCAGATTTAGCAGAAGCTAATTTCCATCTGTAGTCTAGTTATGATGTGGCCAAAGCCATCTTTGCTCTGAAATGATGGTACAGTATATAATGGTGTCACCATGGTGATGCTATGATGGTCACTGCTATATAATGGTGTCACCATAGTGATGTTATGATGGTCACTGGTTTATAATGGTGTCACCATGGTGATGATATGAATGATGTAGTGTCACCATAGGGATGTTATGATAGTATATAGTGGTATATGGTGATGTTATGATGGTGTGTAGTGGCATCACCATGGTTATGTTTTGATGGTATATAATGGCATCACCATGGTGATATTATGATGGTATATATAGTGATGTCACCATGGTGATGTTATGATGGTATATAATGGCATCACCATGGTGATATTATGATGGTATATATAGTGATGTCACCATGGTGATGTTATGATGGTATATAATGGGATCACCATGGTGATGTTATGATGGTATATAATGGGATCACCATTGTGATGTTATGATGGTATATAATGGGATCACCATGGTGATATTATGATGGTATATAGTGATGTCACCATGGTGATGTTATGATGGTATATAATGGGATCACCATAGTGATGTTATGATGGTATATAGTGATGTCACCATGGTGATGTTATGATGGTATATAGTGATGTCACCATAGGGATGTTATGATAGTATATAGTGATGTCACCATAGTGATGTTATGATGGTATATAATGGGATCACCATGGTGATGTTATGATGGTATATACTAGTGATGTCACCATGGTGATGTTATGATGGTATATAATGGGATCACCATGGTGATGTTATAGGGTTGTAACTATGGTGATGTTATTGTGGTATATAGTGGTGTCATCATGGTAACTTAAAATGTTGTTTATAAACAGAACTCTTACCTTAACCCTAAATCCATTCCAGATGCAGACATTATTGCATATGTGTTTAAACATATGTAACAAACACACATACAATTTTGTGAGGGTTGTTTAGACTGAGGTTCTTCTAACTACACTACAGCATTTAACCTCCCACACAATACTCTCACTCTCTCTCTACACACACACACGCACACACACACACACACACACACACACACACACACACACACACACACACACACACACACACACACACACACACACACACACACACACACACACACACACACACACACACACACACACACGCACACACACACACACACGCACGCACACACACACACACACCACAGAACCCTCAGAGGTAAAGAGGATCAGCCAATGGAGCCTTAAATCACCGCTGTGTCAGACTAAAGGATATAATAAGCCTTGGAGCACATTGTAACAAAGCATGACTCCTTCAACTTCACAAATCTGTGTCCATTATTAGAGTAAAAGGCTGTGATGGCTGGGCACACCACCCATGTCACAAATGCAATCACAGCGCAAGCGCACCAGGCAGCCATTTTGAAGCAAAGCCGTCTTCGTGATGTTTACAAGTTTATAAAAAATATTTTAAATGTTTATTAGCAACACCGAGCTTTCAAACCCTAGCATTTGTCTGTCCGAAACCCTTGTGCAACTGTGAGTACATTTGAAATTTCTCTGCGATACTTGTACGACGAGCGTTTTGCTGAGGACTTGTTGTTGAAGTTATGTGTTATATACGATTACTGTAACTGAGGGGTACAATTCCCTGACTGTATTGATAAGTATGGTATTATTAAACCACTACCTCTTGTACTTTAACTTCTGGCCATCCAGTACATGATATAGATATGATGAACACTTTCCCACCTGATGAAACGAAGTCCACACAAATGTACAAATCGAATATTTTATATAGCAAAGGGTATATACAACGTTCACTTGATGACATTTATGATTTGAAATGCACTTGTATGGCAAATGAGTATTCGTAGGTGTTGTGAAGGGCCAGATTAAACCGAATATATATATTTATTTATATATATATTTAATTGTATTTGTATATTCTCTAATATTCCCTGATATCCCTTGTATATTCCTTGTACAATATGCATTGAATATCCATTCTAGCCTACTGAACATCCCATAATAGTCTCCATTCTACTATTGGTCGAGACCTTGGTGCCAGGCTGCCATACCCCTCAGACCCAGTTCAAACGTACCGCTCCACATGTACGAACAAGTCCTAGTTCCGCGTAGGAATCTGGCTACCGCACCACTAATGGGACTATTTGTTCATAGTGCGTATATATACTGCGCTACTAAAGTAGGACTTTTTTTTCAGTCCAGTTTCTTACCCTCCAATAGAGTCACAGACGTAAAGCCTCCCCGCGACGCCACGTGTGGGAGTAAGGCCAAGTTCGCCTACCATCGGTATTGAGACATCGTGTATATTAATATTTGAATAGTCATATTTGGCACTATATCGTCGAGTTGGACGTAGTCTATTAAGCTAATAATAGTCTGTTAATATATAGTGCTTCGTGCGGTGAGAATACTACCGTAGTCAGTACCCCATCGTTTCGGGCAGAGAACTGGCTGCTTACCCAGGGTGGTTGACCCATGTGAAGCTGCACCCGAGGAGCCCCAGAGCCGACGAGCGAGTGGACCTGTATACCGGATTATTCTACCGACGACAGCCCGCCTTCCCAGGCACGGATTATGCTTTGTATACTTTGATTATTCCATGGATAAAGACCCCCGACACTGCCGTGTGTTGGAACCCCCCCCCCTGGAGAGGACGCAAGGTGAGGAGACGCTCTGCAAGACGAGGTCGCTTCACGTCTCTCCCCCGTGGACCGGAGAGAGCCGGCCCACAAAGAGTCCACCTGCTTTCATCTGTGGTCCAAGGATCGCCGGCGCATTGAACGGCACTACAGTGGGTTCACCTGGGATACCCTTGGCCGGACGAGGCAGCCGGATTCTACCCCCCCCCCCCCTCCTACTCCTGTCGGCTTACAAGCGACCGCATTAACCCCCCCTTAGTGTATCTAGTATATAATCATTAAAGTATCATTGCTGTTATTCCTTAACTATTCCAGGTCGTATATTTACCACCTGCGCCATTAGAGATTGGACATTCTCTATTGATATACCGACGAATACTCTTTGCCATAAAAGTGCATACTATTTCAATTCATAAATGTAATTAAGTGATTAAGTGCTTGCTCTACACACCATTGCTGTGTAGTAATAAACGCATACTTCGACTTCGTATATTTGTGTTGGATCCGTTTCATCTACGTGAGAGTGTTTATGATAATATATTTATGCCGTGTACTGGGTGGCCGAATATTAAGTACAAAGGTAGTGGTAGTAAGTATCATATCTAGTAATACAGTCAGGGAATTGTACCCCTCAGTTACAATTGGTCCTTCGAGCCGGATGGTAATTAGTGTAATATTAATATAGTGTTATTAATATTGAAATGGCCTATGATGAACACTCCACGAAACGATCCTCCTAACCAACGCCCGCAGCGCGAACGACGGCTCCCTCAGTACTTAGAGGCTTACGCTGTCAGTCAACAACCTAGTCTTCTACTAACAGTAAACGCGGTAAAACTAGAAAGTAAAAGTATGTCTAACCCCAACGCCCAGACTACCCCGACCATAGAGGCCCCTACGGGCTCTAATGTAACTGACCAAGTTCACGGTGGGGACCAGTGGGAACCAGACATGACTTCACACCCCGCCAGTACTGAAGAAGTAGCCCCCGATGAGTCCCGGGAGGAATACAACGCTACCGAGAGAGAACTCGGCACGGAAGAAGACGGGGAGAGCACCGTGGAGATAGAGCTCCAAGGCTCCGCAAGGAGTACCCCGAGGGAAGGCTCCCCTATACAACCGCCTTCTCCCAGCGAGGCAGAGAGGACCCTACAGCAGGCCTTCCTCATCAGCCTGAACGCCGCTGCTGAACGCGACCGACTGCAGATCCAGCAGCGAAGCGAACACGAGCAGATACGTCTAGAAATAAGACGCATTCAGATGGAAGAGAATGTGGCCCGAGAACGAGCCGGTGCTCAACGGGACGCAGCGTGCGACAGACAGCAGTCGCAACTAATAGAACAGCTGATCAGACGGACAACACCCTCTCCCTCCGCCAGAGGCTCCAGGAACTCGTCTAGACACACCTCCAGGGCGACATCCCCTAGCCGAGTAAACAACCCTGAACTTGACCAACAGACGAGGTCTATATCCCCCACAGACCACCTCCCCCCACCGGTCCAAGCGAGACCTAGCAACCGGGAAGGAGCAGCATATCCTGTGGAGAGGCTAAACCAGAGACTACAAGCACTGGATGACCTAACTGAAGACGAAGAGGAAGAGGAGGAGAACCACGCCCGAAGACAGCACAGTACTCTACCGGACCAGGAGGTCCGGTACAGCCCAGGCTATACTCCCGCGGAGCTGCGCTACAGACCCCCGACTCTATACACGGGTGAGCACGACGCACGACCCGCACCGAGGAACAGCACCTGGACAAGCGGGCCATGGTACACTGCCGGTACCAGCCCATACCAAGGAGCGGGAGGAGACTCGCCTAGGAGGCCTCTCCCCCAACGCTCGCCGATGTATCCACAGTCAGCGTCATACATTGGCACGCCTATGGTACCCGACTTCACCCAAGAGAACCGGGCCCAGTATACAGAACTCCGCATGTGTCTGGAGACCATGTTGGTGGATGTATTGGATGAACGCCACAAATACGCCATCCTACTGAAGCACTTAAAGGTGCCCCGCGCACATAATATAGCGCTCGCCTACGCGACTTCCACCACCCCATACACAGCAGCGCTGGTAGCATTGGACCAGAGGTATGGGCGCATATGGGATTACGTGATCCAGGAGATCCGACACATCGACCGCTTACCCCCAGCAATAGACAATCGAGCACTGGACGACCTGTCCATCAGAGTGCAGTCCCTGGTAGGGATGTTGGGAGCGCAAAGAGAGAAGGGGAGGCATGAACTTTACGCCAACTCAAATGTGGAAAGGATTCTGGAGAAGCTGCCGCCCGCTCGTCAGGAGCGCTTTAGGCGGCAGAGGGACCACAGAGACCCGAATGGCCCCGAACCGAACCTCCTCGATCTAGCAGACTTCCTGGCGAGAGAAGTCAGCAGCCTACGGCTAGATACATTCGGACGGAGCACCCCTGGCTCCAGAGAAGGAACCAGACGACTAAATGATGGAAGAAGATCGGTGACTGTGATGCACCAATCGGAGTCAGTACCGAGCAGCAGGAGCCACAGTACCCCCTCCAGAACGGAGAAGTGGAAGATAGTGTGCCCCTACTGTGAGAAAGAACACTGGCTAGCGCAATGTGACTCCTTCCCCAAGCTGAACGCGGAGGAAGCAGGTCAATGGATAAAGTCCAACAAGCGCTGTTTTCGCTGTGCGCGCTCACACATGGCAGCCGAATGCCGCTTAAAGAAAAGGTGCACCAAGTGCGATGGAGCCCATCTGGACATACTTCACGACAGTAACAGACGGCGCCCTTCACCCGCACCATCCAGCCGCAAAGCGAGTGTCATGTACATCGATCCCGCCAGCAGCAGTGGAGCCCGAGTACTCCTAAAAGTAGTGCGTGTGACACTAAGCTACCAGAATAAAGTCCTGGACACTTACGCCGTCCTCGATGACGGGTCAGAGAAGACCCTGCTGCTCGCCTCCGCTGCGGCCCAGCTAGGGCTGCGGGGAAGCGAAACCCAAATGACAATTCGGACAATAAGACGAGATTTGAAGACGATAAAGGGCGAGAATGTCTCATTCTCTATCGCAGCAAGCGGCCAGCCTGAGCGACGGTACCAGATTACAGACGCTTTCACCAGCCAAGAAATAGGACTGTCGCGGTACACATACCCCGTCGCCAAGCTGATGGAGAAATATGCACATCTGCGCAAGTTACCGATCCCGCTCATAGACAATGCTATGCCGACCCTGTTGATAGGCTCCGACCATGCAGACCTCATTGTCCCGATAGACCGGGTTCATACCGGACCCCGAGGCTGTCCTGCATCAGTCGAGACCCGTTTGGGATGGACTCTCCAAGGCCCGCTCGCCAAATCTCTCAACCGAAGTACAGCCACTAGATGTCTCCACTCCCGAGTCACAGAGGGAGAAACCGCACTCCTGCAACACGTAGAGCGGCTATGGACCTTGGAACAAATGCCCTTTAAGAACGGAAAGAAAGACATTCGCTCTAAAGACGACATTTACGCCATTCACCTCCTCGAGACAGGGACCAAGAGAGTCCCGGTCAACGGCGTGTTGAGATACGCCACGCCACTCCTGCGGCGAGAAGGAATGCCTACTTTCCACGCCAAGACAGACGCCACAGAACGGTACCTGCTGAACACGGAGCGGCGCTTAGCCAAGAACCCCGCCCAAGAGAGTGTATACCGCGCTGAGATTGAGAAGCTCATCACAGCGGGACACGTCACAAAGATGGACATTAAAGAGGCTGACCAGACCACTGAATCGTGGTACGTGCCCCACCACAAGGTCCATCACAACGGTAAAGACCGCATAGTATTTAACTGCAGCTACCAGATCGGATCCCAAAATCTGAATAAAGAGTTACTGCCCGGTCCCACACTCGGCCCCTCCCTACTCGGCGTTCTACTCCGCTTCCGCCAGGAAAAGGTGGCCATCAGCGGGGACATTGAAGGAATGTTCCTGCAGGTGAGATTAGTAGAGGCGGACAAGCCCCTGTTACGGTTCCTATGGAGAGAGAAGCCAGGAGATGAGCACCCATCCATCTACCAATGGGAAGTCCTCCCCTTCGGAACGACGTGCAGCCCCTGCTGTGCTACATTTGCACTACAGAAACATGTAGCAGAGGACCCAGCAGCGGACGAAGAGGTCCGACACAGCGTAAAGAACAGCTTCTACGTAGACAACTGTCTACAAAGCCTTTCAACCCAGGAAGAAGCCGAGGCTCTCCTGATTAAACTCCGCGCCTCATTGATCAAAGGCGGCTTTGATCTCAGGCAGTGGGCCAGCAGCGATCCGCAAGTACTGCGCAGCCTCTCCTCCGAGGACAAGGCAGCCAGCAGCGAGACCTGGATGGCTACAATCCCGGGAGAAGCCCAGGAGATGACCCTGGGATTGGTGTGGCGATTCAAAACAGATTCGCTTCACTACAGACACAAGCCCCTGACTACGGAGCAGGGAAGGCCGGCGGCGGCGCCGACCACCAGACGGAGTGTGTACACAACACTCGCCCGACAATATGACCCGCTAGGATGTATTCTACCGTACACCACCAGGGCAAAAATGATTGTACGAGCATTGTGGGACAAGGACCAGGGCTGGGACGACCCCATTCCCGCACACCTTGCATCCACCTGGAGAGAGTGGGAGATGGAGCTCCACTCACTCCCAGGCGTTAATATGCGCCGAAGCTACTTCCCACCCACGGTGAGGCCAGAGACATGTAAAATGGACTTACACGTCTTCAGTGACGCCTCAGAGGTCGCATACGGATCAGTAGCCTACTTACGGGCCCAAGACCAGGGGGGAGAGATCTACACAGCATTTGTCCTCGCCCGCTCGAGAATAGCCCCACGCAAGCAACAATCTATCCCACGTCTAGAGCTCTGCGCAGCCCTAGCCGGAGCGCACCTAGCCACGCTCATCCAACGTGAGCTCACCATACCGGTGTCTAGAACAATCCTGTGGTCAGATTCCACGACGGTACTCGCCTGGATCAAATCGGACTCATGCAAGTACAAAGTCTTCGTGGGAGTCAGAGTCACCGAGATTCAAGACTTAACCGAAGAGTTAACCGGAGAAACAGAGTGGCGCTACGTTGATACAAAACAGAACCCAGCTGACGTCATCACCCGGGGGATGCCCCTGGATGACCTCACCCGTCGCAATGTCTACAGTGACGGCCCCGCATTCCTAAGACTCCCGGAAGGACAGTGGCCCATGCCTATCCCGAGGGAAGCAAGTCCAGAGGAGGTGGAAAATAAGAAGTCTGTGTTCTGTGGATTGAGCACCGTAGCCTCCACCGACCCTAACATAGACGATTGCACGTCCATAGAGAGTGCACAACAAAGAACATTCCTGCGGTACCACCCGGAGTGCAAGTCCCCCGCTGATATGTCAGCAGCTAACTACGAGGAAGCAGAATTGCTTCTACTGCAGCGAGCCCAGAGAGACTCGTTCCCCGATGAATTGGCCTGTCTACAGGGAGGAAAGCCCGTCCCATCCGACAGCAGATTAATTCATCTGGCCCCCGAGAGCGACGCTCATACCCTCATCAGAGTGGGTGGTCGCCTACGCAGAACCCCCAATCTACCGGATGACATTAAATACCCGATCGTATTGAACAGCCGACACAAGGTCACAGAGCTGATTATAAAGAAATACGATGAGGATGTACATCACGCAGGAGCAGAAAGAGTCTTCGCGGAAATCAGACGTTGTTACTGGATCCTACAAGGAAGAGAGGCGGTACGACGCTTCCAGCGAACATGTCTAGACTGCCGCAAGTGGCGCGCGCAGCCCAGCATACCAAGGATGGCTGACCTTCCTCCATGTCGCCTCCGAATCGGTGACAAGCCATTCCACTCAACGGGTATGGACTGCTTTGGCCCGCTGCACATAAAGAAAGGAAGAGGAACCGAGAAGCGGTGGGGTATTGTATTCAAATGCATGACCACCAGAGCGATACACATCGAGCTTCTCCCGACCATGAGCACAGACTCATTCCTTATGGCCTTCCGAAGATTCACATCACGGAAAGGAAGACCGTCTACCCTATTGTCCGATCATGGGACAAACTTCAAAGGCGGCGAAAGAGAGCTGAGAGAGAGCTTCCAAGCTATGGGCCCAGAACTTAAGACCCACCTCGCTCCAGCACAGGTTGATTTCCAATTCAACCCCCCAAATGCACCCCACTTCGGTGGCACTTGGGAACGAGAAGTGCGCTCCATAAAGACAGCCCTGTACGCAGTACTTGGGGCCCAGACTGTGGTGGAAGAAGTCCTAATGACAGTCCTCACGGAGATTGAGGGAGTACTTAACTCGAAGCCCCTCGGATATGTCTCCAGTGATGTGGCGGATATCGACCCAGTTACCCCCAACACACTCCTGATGGGGCGGCTAGATCCTGCATTACCCCAGACAATGTACCGGCCTGAAGAAGCGAACGGCCGACGAATGTGGAGGTACAGCCAAGTATTAGCCGACAAGTTTTGGAACAGTTTCCTACTGCACTACCTACCGTCTCTACAGACCCGCCAGAAGTGGGTAAAGGAGAGAGACAATTTGACAGAAGGAACAGTCGTCATGATTATTGATCAATCACTGCCCAGAGCTATGTGGCCGGCCGGCCGCGTAAGCAAAGTGATCACCGGTGCCGACGGCAAGGTCCGAGCAGCTGAAGTGCTCGTCCAGGGTCGCACTTACACCCGTCCCGTGGCGAGGCTCATAGAACTGCCTCGACTCCCAGACACAATCGATGATGACCATGACCCTACAACCCTATGACTTTGTGAAGTTGACTGACCCCTACAGCAAACCCTTATGTGTAAATAGACAACGCGATTAATCTGTCTCTGTTTAACTGATTAGGTCTGGGACCTATTCAGGGGGTGGCTGTTGTGAAGGGCCAGATTAAACCGAATATATATATTTATTTATATATATATATTTAATTGTATTTGTATATTCTCTAATATTCCCTGATATCCCTTGTATATTCCTTGTACAATATGCATTGAATATCCATTCTAGCCTACTGAACATCCCATAATAGTCTCCATTCTACTATTGGTCGAGACCTTGGTGCCAGGCTGCCATACCCCTCAGACCCAGTTCAAACGTACCGCTCCACATGTACGAACAAGTCCTAGTTCCGCGTAGGAATCTGGCTACCGCACCACTAATGGGACTATTTGTTCATAGTGCGTATATATACTGCGCTACTAAAGTAGGACTTTTTTTTCAGTCCAGTTTCTTACCCTCCAATAGAGTCACAGACGTAAAGCCTCCCCGCGACGCCACGTGTGGGAGTAAGGCCAAGTTCGCCTACCATCGGTATTGAGACATCGTGTATATTAATATTTGAATAGTCATATTTGGCACTATATCGTCGAGTTGGACGTAGTCTATTAAGCTAATAATAGTCTGTTAATATATAGTGCTTCGTGCGGTGAGAATACTACCGTAGTCAGTACCCCATCGTTTCGGGCAGAGAACTGGCTGCTTACCCAGGGTGGTTGACCCATGTGAAGCTGCACCCGAGGAGCCCCAGAGCCGACGAGCGAGTGGACCTGTATACCGGATTATTCTACCGACAACAGCCCGCCTTCCCAGGCACGGATTATGCTTTGTATACTTTGATTATTCCATGGATAAAGACCCCCGACACTGCCGTGTGTTGGAACCCCCCCCCCTGGAGAGGACGCAAGGTGAGGAGACGCTCTGCAAGACGAGGTCGCTTCACGTCTCTCCCCCGTGGACCGGAGAGAGCCGGCCCACAAAGAGTCCACCTGCTTTCATCTGTGGTCCAAGGATCGCCGGCGCATTGAACGGCACTACAGTGGGTTCACCTGGGATACCCTTGGCCGGACGAGGCAGCCGGATTCTACCCCCCCCCCCCTCCTACTCCTGTCGGCTTACAAGCGACCGGATTAACCCCCCCTTAGTGTATCTAGTATATAATCATTAAAGTATCATTGCTGTTATTCCTTAACTATTCCAGGTCGTATATTTACCACCTGCGCCATTAGAGATTGGACATTCTCTATTGATATACCGACGAATACTCTTTGCCATAAAAGTGCATACTATTTCAATTCATAAATGTAATTAAGTGATTAAGTGCTTGCTCTACACACCATTGCTGTGTAGTAATAAACGCATACTTCGACTTCGTACATTTGTGTTGGATCCGTTTCATCTACGTGAGAGTGTTTATGATAATATATTTATGCCGTGTACTGGGTGGCCGAATATTAAGTACAAAGGTAGTGGTAGTAAGTATCATATCTAGTAATACAGTCAGGGAATTGTACCCCTCAGTTACAGTAGGTAAATCAACATTGAATGTCCAATCTCTGGTTACGCAGGGAGTAAGTATACAACCTGGTTCGTTAGGGAACTATAGCGATGGTACTTAAATGATTATAGCTGGATACACTAAGGGGGGGGGGGGTCCCGCTGGTTGTAAGACAGTAGGAGGGGGGGTTAGAAGAGCCGCTGGCGGTATCCCATCTGGCCGACGATTTCTTGGGAGAATTCAGAGTCCTGAACACGATGCCCACAGAACCTCGGTCCGCAGATGAATACAGCTGGACCCTCTGGTGGACGGTAGCTGCCGGTCCACAAAGGAGAGACGTGAGGCGACCTCACTGGTGTAGAGCGCCGTCTCACCTGGACTCCTCTCCGGGGGGTAGTTCCAACACTCAGCAGTGTTGGCCGTTATCCATGGAATAATCAAAGCACCCAAAGCATGTAGATAATCCAAGCCGTGGAAGGCTCGCCGTCGTCCGGGTAAAGTAATCCAATGTACAGGTCCACTCGTCCTGGCCCGGAGCTCCTCGGATGCAAGCACCACAAGTGGTCTGCCCAGCCTGGTTAAGACTCCAGATAACGTCAGGAACGATGGGGGTGCTGCTCACTTTATAACTCTAACCGAACGATGCACCATACATAATAGACTATTATTAGCTTAATAGAAATACGTCCAACTCGACGGTATAGTGCCAAACTATGACAATTCAACTATTAATCCACACGATATCTCAATGCCTATTCTGAGGCCAAGTAGGCCTTACTGCACCACACGTGCGTCGTGGGTGAGGCTTCGCGTCTGTTACTAGGTTGGAGGGTAAAGAACTAATGGACTAAAAGAAAGTTCTACTTTACTTGCGCCATATATATATGCGCTGTGAACAAATAGTACCATTCGTATTTCGCCAGACGTATTCCTACGCGGAACCGGGCTTGCCACGACATGTTGGTCGGCACGATTGAACTTGAACCTAGGGGTATGGCTGCTGGCGCCAGGTTCTCGTCCAATGGTAGAATGAAACTATTATGGGCTGTTTAGTAGACTAAAGGGATATTCAGTGCATATTGTACAAGGAATATACAGGGGATATCAAACGATATACAAATACTATTAAATATATATCCATAAATAAATATATATATTCGGTTTAATCTGATCCTTCACAACAGCCGCCCCCTAATTAGTCCCACCTAATTAGCTAAGCAGAGACAGATTAACCGCACTGTCTACCACTCAAGGTCCGCTGTAAGGGTCAGTCAACTCACAAAGTCATGGGGTCATGGTCATCATCGATAGTATCTGGGAGTCGGGGCAGTTCTATTAGCCTCGCCACGGGTCGTGTGTAAGTTCGCCCTTGGACGAGTACTTCAGCTGCTCGGACCTTGCCATCGGCACCGGTGATCACTTTGCTTATGCGGCCAGCCGGCCACATAGCTCTGGGTAGTGACTGGTCGATAATCATGACGACTGTTCCTTCTGTCAAATTGTCTCTCTCTTTTACCCACTTCTGGCGGGTCTGTAGAGACGGTAGGTAGTGGAGTAGGAAGCTGCTCCAAAACTTGTCAGCTAGTACTTGACTGTACCTCCACATTCTTCGGCCGTTCGCTTCTTCAGGCCTGTACATTGTCTGGGGTAGCGCGGGGTCCAGCCGCCCCATTAAGAGTGTGTTGGGGGTGACTGGGTCGACATCTGCTACATCACTGGAGACGTAACCGAGGGGTTTTGAGTTCAATACTCCCTCGATCTCCGTGAGGACTGTCATTAGGACTTCCTCCGCCACAGTCTGGGCCCCAAGCACGGCGTACAGGGCTGTCTTTATGGAACGTACTTCTCGTTCCCAGGTTCCACCGAAGTGGGGTGCGTTCGGGGGATTAAACTGGAAGTCAATCTGGGATGGAGCTAGGTGGGTCTTAAGTTCTGGGCCCATAGCTTGGAAGCTCTCTCTCAGCTCTCTTTCTCCGACTTTGAAGTTTGTCCCGTGATCAGACAACAATGTAGACGGTTTTCCTTTCCGTGATGTGAATCTTTGGAAGGCCATAAGGAATGAGTCTGTGCTCATGGTCGGAAGGAGCTCGATATGTATCGCTCTGGTGGTCATGCATTTGAATACAATACCCCACCGCTTCTCGGTTCCTCTTCCTCTCTTTATATACAACGGGCCAAAACAGTCCATGCCTGTGGAGTGGAATGGCTTGTCGCCGAGTCGGAGGCGACAGGGGGGTAAGTCAGCCATCCGTGGTATGCTGGGCTGCGCGCGCCACTTTCGGCAGTCTAGACAGGTTCGCTGGAAGCGTCGCACCGCTTCTCTTCCTTGAAGTATCCAATAGCGACGTCTGATCTCCGCGAAGACTCTCTCTGCTCCTGCGTGGTGTACATCCTCGTCGTATTTCTTTATGATCAGCTCTGTGACCTTGTGTCGGCTGTTCAAGACTATCGGGTACTTAATGTCATCCGGTAGATCGGGGGCTCTCCGCAGGCGACCACCCACTCTGATGAGATTAGGGGCGTCACTCTCGGGTGCCAGGTGGAGCAGTCTGCTGTCTGATGGGACGGGCTTTCCTCCCTGTAGACAGTCTAGCTCATCAGGGAACGAGTCTCTCTGGGCTCGTTGTAGTAGAAGAAGTTCTGCTTCTTCGTAGTCAGCTGCTGAAATGTCAGTGGTGGACTGAATCTCTGGGTGGTGCCACAGGAATGTCTTTTGCTGCGCACTCTCTAGGGTAATGCAGTCATCTATGTTGGGGTCTGTGGAGGCGACTGTGCTCAGTCCACAGAACATAGGTTTCTTGTTCTCAGCCTCCTCGTTACTTGCTTCCCGTGGGGTGGGCGTAGGCCACTCTTCTTCCGGGAGCTTGAGGAATTCTGGTCCGTCACTGTAGATGTTGCGACGGGTGAGGTCATCCAGAGACATTCCCCGGGTGATGACGTCAGCTGGGTTGTGTTTGGTGTCCACATACCGCCAGCTCGCTGCTTCTGTTAACTCTTGAATCTCGGTGACTCTGACTCCCACGAAGACTTTGTATCTGCATGAATCAGACTTGATCCATGTGAGTACTGTCGTGGAATCTGACCACAAGATTGTTCTGTGCACCGGAATGGTGAGTTCACGTTGGATTAACGTGGCTAGATGCGCTCCTGCTAGGGCTGCGCAGAGCTCTAGACGCGGGATAGATTGTTGCTTTCGTGGGGCTATTCTTGAGCGAGCCAGGATGAAAGCAGTGTGTATCTTTCCTCCCTTCTCTTGGGCACGCAAGTAGGCCACCGATCCATAGGCTACTTCGGAGGCGTCGCTGAAGACGTGTAGATCAATCTTGCATGTCTCTGGCCTCACTGTGGATGGGAAGTAGCTGCGGCGTATATTGACGCCTGGGAGTGAGCGGAGTTCCGTCTCCCACTCTCTCCATGTTGAGGCAAGGTGTGCGGGTATGGGGTCGTCCCAGCCCTGGTCCTTGTCCCATAGTGCTCGTACAATCATCTTTGCCCTGGTGGTGTAAGGTAGAATACATCCCAACGGGTCATATTGTCTGGCGAGTGTTCTGTACACACTCCGTCTGGTGGTCGGTGTCGCCGTCGACCTTCCCTGCTCTGGAGTCAGGGGTTTGTGTCTATAGTGGAGCGAGTCTGTTTTGAAGCGCCAGACTAGTCCTAGTGTCATTTCTTGGGCTTCTCCTGGGATGGTCGCCATCCAGGTCTCGCTGCTGGCAGCCTTGTCCGCGGGGGAGAGGCTGCGCAATACGTGCGGGTCACTGCTGGCCCACTGCCTGAGATCAAAGCCGCCTTTGATCAGGGAGGCGCGTAGCTTGATTAGGAGAGCCTCGGCTTCTTCTTGAGTCGAAACGCTTTGTAAACAGTTGTCCACGTAGAAACTGTTCTTCACACTGTGTCGGACCTCTTCATCTGCTGCTGGGTCCTCTGCGACGTGTTTCTGTAGTGCAAATGTAGCACAGCACGGGCTGCATGTGGTTCCGAAGGGGAGTACTTCCCACTGGTAGATGGCTGGGTTCTCATCTCCGATCCTCTCTCTCCATAGGAACCGCAGCAGGGGCTTGTCCTCCTCCACTAGTCTCACCTGCAGGAACATCCCTTTGATATCCCCGCTGATAGCCACCTTGTCCTGGCGGAAGCGCAGTAGCACGCCTAGTAGGGAGGGGCCGAGTGTGGGGCCGGGCAAGAGCTCTTTATTCAGATTTTGGGATCCGATCTGGTAGCTGCAGTTAAACACAATGCGATCCTTGCCGTTGTGGTGGACCTTGTGATGCGGCACGTACCATGATTCGGTCGTCTGATCGGCCTCTTTAATGTCAATCTTTGTTACGTGTCCCGCTGTGATTAGCTTCTCAATCTCAGCGCGGTACACACCCTCTTGAGCGGGGTCTTTGGCTAGGCGCCGCTCCGTGTTCAATAGATAGCGCTCCGTGGCGTCTTTCTTTGCGTGAAAGGTGGGCATTCCCTCTCGCCTCAGGAGTGGAGTTGCGTATCTCATCACTCCGCCGACTGTGACTCTCTTTGTCCCTTGCTCGAGTAGGTTGATGGCGTAAATGTCTTCTTTAGAACGAATATCTTTCTTTTCGTTCTTAAAGGGCATTGTCTCTAGTGTCCATAGCCTCTCGACATGCTGCAGGAGAGTGGTGTCTTCTTCTGTCGTTCTGGAGTGGAGGCAGCTAGTGGCTGCTGTTCGGTTGAGAGATTTAGCGAGGGGGCCTTGTAGTGTCCACCCTAGGCGGGTCTCGACTGCTGCAGGACAGCCTCGGGGTCCTGTATGGACCCGGTCAATCGGGACTATGAGTTCTGCATGGTCGGAGCCTATCAGCAGGGTCGGGGTAGCGCCGTCTATGAGCGGGATAGGTAGTTGACGCAGGTGCACATATTTATCCATCAACTTGGCGATGGGGTAGGTGTACTGCGATAGTCCTATTTCTTGGCTGGTGAAAGCATTTGTAATCCTATACCGTCGCTCTGGCTGCCCGTTTGCTGCGATAGTGAAGGAGACATTCTCGCCCTTTATCGTCTTTAAATCTCTTCTTATTGTCCGAATCGTCATTTGGTTCTCGCTCCCCCGCAGTCCCAGCTGGGCCGCAGCGGACGCGAGCAGAAGGGTCTTCTCTGACCCGTCATCAAGGACGGCGTAAGTGTCCATGACTTTATCTTGGTAGCTCAATGTCACACGGACTACCTTTAAGAGCACTTGGGCGCCGCTGCTGCTGGCGGGGTCAATGTACATGACACTTGCCTTGGTGCCGCTCGATGGTGCAGGTGAAGGCCGTCTTCTGTTACTGTCGTGTAGTATATCTAGATGGGCTCCGTCGCACCGACTGCACCTTTTCTTTAGGCGGCATTCGGCTGCCATGTGACTGCGCACACATCGGTAACAGCGCCTGTTGGACTTTATCCATTGACTCACTTCTTCTGCATTCATCTTTGTGAACAGGTCACATTGTGACAGCCAGTGTTCTTTCTCACAGTAGGGGCACACCATCTTCCACTTCTCTTTTCTCGAGGGGATACTGTGGCTCTTACTGCTCGGTACTGACTCTGATTGGTGCATGACAGTCACCGATCTTCTTCCATCATTTATTCTCCTGGGTCCCTCTCTGGAGCTTGGCGTGCTCCGCCCGAACGTATCCAGTCGTAAGCTGCTGACTTCTCTCGCCAGGAAGTCGGCTAGATCAAGGAGGGATGGTTCGGGGCCGTTAGGATCCCGGTAGTCCCTCTGCCGCCTAAAACGCTCTTGTCTTGCGGGTGGCAGCTTCTCCAAAATCCTCTCGACGTTAGAGTTGGCGTTTTCCCGTTGCGCTCCCAGCATCCCTACCAGGGACTGCACTTTGATTGACAGGTCGTCTAATGAGCGATTGTCTGTTGCTGGGGGTAGGCGATCAATATGCCTTATCTCTTGGATTACGTAATCCCATATACGTCCATATCTCTGGTCCAGCGCTGCTAGGGCCGCGGTGTATGGGGTCGTAGAGGTGGCATAGGCTAGCGCTATATTGTGCGCTCGCGGTACTTTCAGGTGCTTCAGTAATATTGCATACTTGTGGCGTTCATCAGCGACATCCACCATCATTGTCTCTAAGCACATCCGGAGCTCCGTGTACTGTGCTCGACTCTCATAGGTGAAGTCTGGAAACGACGGCGTGGCAATGTATGACGCCGTGGATGGCTGATACATCGGCGAGTGTTTGGGGAGAGACCTCCTAGGCGAGTCCCCTCTTGCGCCTCTCTGTGGGCTGGTACCGACAGGGTACCATGGCCCGCTGGTCCAGGTGCTATTCCTCGGGGCTGGTCGTGCGTCGTGCTCACCCGTGAATAGAGTCGGGGGTCTGTAGCGCAGCGCCGCGGGGGTATAGCCTGGGCTGTACTGGACCGCCTGGTCCGGTGGAGTACTGTGCTGTCGTCGGGCTTGGTTCTCCTCCTCTCCCTCTTCTTCCTCTATCAGGTCTTCCAGATCCTGTAGTCGTTTATTTAGCTTCTCCGCAGTGTATGCCGCTCCTTCCTTGTAGCTGGGTCTTGCTTGGACCGGTCTGGGAAGGGGGTCTGCGGGGGGTATAGGCTTGGTCTGTTGGTCAAGTTCAGGGTCGCTTGCTCGGTTAGGAGACGCTGCCCTTGACTGTTGTCTCGACGAGTTCCTTGAACCCCTGGCGGAGGGAGAGGGTGTTGCCTTGAGGATCAGCTGCTCCATTAGCTGCACTTGTAACTTGTCGCGCTCGACTTCGCGCTTGGTGAGATCTGCTTCTCTTTGGGCACCGGCAGCGGCGCGCTGGGCGTCGGCCCGGTCTCTTGCCATATTCTCTTCCGTCTGAAGGCGTCTCATCTCCAGGCGTATGCGCTCTTCTTCGCTCCGTTGCTGTGCTTGGAGTCGATCGCGTTCGCCCTGAAGTCGATCGCGTTCACCCTGAAGTCGATCGCGTTCGGTAGAGGCTGTCAGGCTGACGAGGAACGCCTGTTGTAGCATCCTCTCCGCTTCGCTGGGGGAAGGCGGTTGTGGAGGTGAGCCGCTCCTGGGTGAGCCGCTCCTGGGTGTACTCGTTGGGGAGTCCTGGAGCTCTATTTCCTCGGCGCTCTCCTCCTCTTCTTCCGTGCAGAGTTCTCTCTCTGTAGGGTTGTCTTCCTCCCGGGGCTGGTCGGGGACTACTTCTTCGGTATTGGCGGGGGGTAAAGGCATGTCAGCTCCCTCCTGGTCCCCACCGTGAGCTTGGTCAGTTACATTAGAACCTACTAGGGCCTCTGTGGTCGGGGAAACCTGTTCGTTAAGGTCAGACATAATTTTACTTTCTACTTTTACCGCGTTTACCGTTTGTCGAAGGCTAGGTAGTTGACTGACAGCGTAATCCTCTAAGTACTGAGGTGGCTGTCGTCTGCGCTGCGGGCGTTCTACGTTAGGAGGACCGTTTCGTGGAGTGTTCATCATAGGCCATTTTAATATTAATAACACTATATTAATATTACACTAGTTACCCTCCGGCTCGAAGGACCAATTGTAACTGAGGGGTACAATTCCCTGACTGTATTGATAAGTATGGTATTATTAAACCACTACCTCTTGTACTTTAACTTCTGGCCATCCAGTACATGATATAGATATGATGAACACTTTCCCACCTGATGAAACGAAGTCCACACAAATGTACAAATCGAATATTTTATATAGCAAAGGGTATATACAACGTTCACTTGATGACATTTATGATTTGAAATGCACTTGTATGGCAAATGAGTATTCGTAGGTAAATCAACATTGAATGTCCAATCTCTGGTTACGCAGGGAGTAAGTATACAACCTGGTTCGTTGTATACTATAGCGATGGTACTTAAATGATTATAGCTGGATACACTAAGGGGGGGGGGGGGGTCCTGCTGGTTGTAAGACAGTAGGAGGGGGGGTTAGAAGAGCCGCTGGCGGTATCCCATCTGGCCGACGATTTCTTGGGAGAATTCAGAGTCCTGAACACGATGCCCACAGAACCTCGGTCCGCAGATGAATACAGCTGGACCCTCTGGTGGACGGTAGCTGCCGGTCCACAACGGAGAGACGTGAGGCGACCTCACTGGTGTAGAGCGCCGTCTCACCTGGACTCCTCTCCGGGGGGTAGTTCCAACACTCAGCAGTGTTGGCCGTTATCCATGGAATAATCAAAGCACCCAAAGCATGTAGATAATCCAAGCCGTGGAAGGCTCGCCGTCGTCCGGGTAAAGTAATCCAATGTACAGGTCCACTCGTCCTGGCCCGGAGCTCCTCGGATGCAAGCACCACAAGTGGTCTGCCCAGCCTGGTTAAGACTCCAGATAACGTCAGGAACGATGGGTGTGCTGCTCACTTTATAACTCTAACCGAACGATGCACCATACATAATAGACTATTATTAGCTTAATAGAAATACGTCCAACTCGACGGTATAGTGCCAAACTATGACAATTCAACTATTAATCCACACGATATCTCAATGCCTATTCTGAGGCCAAGTAGGCCTTACTGCACCACACGTGCGTCGTGGGTGAGGCTTCGCGTCTGTTACTAGGTTGGAGGGTAAAGAACTAATGGACTAAAAGAAAGTTCTACTTTACTTGCGCCATATATATATGCACTGTGAACAAATAGTACCATTCGTATTTCGCCAGACGTATTCCTACGCGGAACCGGGCTTGCCACGACATGTTGGTCGGCACGATTGAACTTGAACCTAGGGGTATGGCTGCTGGCGCCAGGTTCTCGTCCAATGGTAGAATGAAACTATTATGGGCTGTTTAGTAGACTAAAGGGATATTCAGTGCATATTGTACAAGGAATATACAGGGGATATCAAACGATATACAAATACTATTAAATATATATCCATAAATAAATATATATATTCGGTTTAATCTGATCCTTCACAACAATTACATACTGTCTAACTGTTTCCACAAGAGGGCGCTATAGGCGTAGCTATTGAAGCTGACGCCAGGTAAGAGGTATAAAAGGAGATGTTACCTCCCCCTCTGTCTCTTCCTCCGTCGCCTCTCATAATGAGAAGGTCTCGTGTACTGTTGGGTGCAATGTGAATAATAAACCACGCCAAAGGCTAAAGAGAGAAACCTTGTCGTCATGAACCTATTATTGTCGCTCCACAGCTGACTCTGTCAACACTCGTCCAACCTTGTTGGCGTGCATCACAGACCCGAAAGGGGCTAGTTGAATGTGTTCTTGAAGAGTTATAATTAGTCTAGATAGCTCCAAATACATATCTGTTTTTCTCTAGTGTTTACATTTAACATTTAAACAAAAGCATTACAACCACCAAATGCAAAAAAAAAGTGTAGGCTTTTGTATCAAGTAATTTAATTTGAGATAATAAAATAAAGTTACAAAAGAAATCCTCCAAAGTCTTGTTATTTTGTTGTGGGGAATTCTGCTGTGCTTTGCGTCTACCACTGAGGAGTGAGCCTTCTATGAAATCTCTATATCTTTTCAATTAACACCAACGCTGAATTCTTCCTCATTTCCGCTCACCAATCCCGACAGCGAGCTCACGACTGAAGGCTTTTACGGCTGTGTATTTCACCATCTCTTTTATGGCCACCGACAAACAATTAAGTTCGGCGAAACACACGCTCGCTGTCCTGGCTGCCTATCAGCCCGAGAACAATTCAATAAAACTGGGGATCTTGTAAAAAAAAAAAAAAAAAAAAAAAAAAAAAAATCAGCAGCCTGTGTCGTCACGCGCTGGCGGCAGAGGCAGGAGAAGGTGGAGGTAGATAGAGACACACATACTTATTTTTTTCTAGGATCTATAAAAACCGGTCTGGCACTGCAATCAGAGTCCCTAGATCTCATTTGACCTTGAGACAGGAGACTGAGCACCTCTGAAGACTACATTTAGGCCACAGGTTCTCTGGAATCTAAGCCAATTCTTCCTATTTTACGTTCGCCTGGTTTAATTGTGTAATAATGCATGTATAACCACAACCCTGTATTGCAAAATGAAGCGATATATAGGTACATATACTTTTTTTTGCCAGGGCTATCAGAATAGCTATGCTAGAGCTATGTCATATTCATTTATAAATGAGTTATATAACTATATATATTAAATAAAAAAAAAAAAAAAATCCAACACACATCAAAACTATATAATTATTCAAGATAAGTAACTAATATGTGTCTGCAGTACTGTTCTTTATGCTGTCTGTGTTTGTGCAGGACACTAAGAACAACACAAGATGGCAGAAGTGAGCTAAACTCGGACACAAGCAAGAATCCTGGAATGTGCAACCCCCCCCCTCTCTCTCTTTCTCACTCTCTGTCTCTCCTTCCTTGACAAAGCTGAATATGAATCCATATCCACATAACAGACCTATTAGATATTAACACGACTGTATCTAGTCTGTTTACAGCACAGCCTGAGAGACTGGAATGCCATTTATACGCAAACTGGGATCTGATAGTGAACATCTCCGCCCTGCTACTGTCATAGAGCCAAGCCCAGGCTCATGTTGTAGATACATGCTGGAGTTTTAGAGATAGATAGAAAGATAGATAGATAGACAGATATATATATAGATAGATAGATAGATAGATAGATAGATAGATAGATAGATAGATAGATAGATAGATAGATAGATAGATAGATAGATAGATAGATAGATAGATAGATAGATAGATAGATAGATAGATAGATAGATAGATAGATAGATAGATAGATAGATAGATAGATAGATAGATAGATAGATAGATAGATAGATAGATAGATAGATAGATAGATAGATAGATAGATAGATAGATAGATAGATAGATAGATAGATAGATAGATAGATAGATAGATAGATAGATATATAGATAGATAGATAGATAGATAGATAGATAGATTTTTCTTCTTCTACAAAAACATTTTCTGAAATACTTTCCCTCCCTTGCATTGCATTGCACATGGTGCATGTTCATGTTTTATAGTTAAAGTATACTTAATTATTCCCTTGGGGAAATTCATCCTCTGCATTTGACCGATCCAAATTATTTAGGAACAGTGGGCAGCCACACATATATAATAATGTAATAATAATGTAATAATATAATAATAGTGCAGTGCCCAGGGACCAACTCCAGCTGTGATGCCAGTACCTTGGTCAAGGTCAGAAACCTAACATGCATGTCTTTTGGTATGAGAGGAAACCGGAGTACCCAGAGAAAACCCATGCAAACACGGGGAGAACATGCAAACTCCACAAAGAAAGGGCCCCTGCTGGTCAAACCCTTGCTGGGGTTTGAACCAAGGACCTTCTTGCTGTGAGGCAACAGCGCTAATCACTGCGCCACCGTGCCACCCATCAAACATGTGCACATAAAGAATTAAAAGCTTTGTAATGCAAGACAGAGCGCCCTGGATACCCTTTTGGAATATTTCACCACAATGATATGCAAGGGAGGGAAAGTGTTTCTGAAAATGTGTTTGTAAACTTTCCATTTTGTGATACGGACGCTGCACCAAGCACCCAACTTGCTAATGATGTTTTCTGTGTTGAGAAGCACAGAGAATGGCATTACAACCGTTTCATTCACACTGTAACAGTCACAAATGTGCCTACGCAGGGCCGCCTCAGGGGGTGTGCGAGCAGTGCGGTCGCACAGGGCCTCGCGGGAAGGGGGGCCTAGCAAAAAAAAAAAAAAAAAATTATTTATTTTTATTTTATTTTATTTTTTATTTTTTTTTATTTTTTTGCGAGGCCCCCCTTCCCGCGAGGCCCTTTTTCATCACAGACCTAAAATCTAGTTTTGCTTATATGCTTATATATTTCACATTAGACACGTTTGTAGAATGTGTCTGACTTGTTCCTGCCTCTGTGGCTCTGCAGACTGCAGTGTTCTGGTTTCTGCGGCTCTGCTGCTCTACAGATTTTAGAATAGTGTTTCCGGGCTCTTCCCGGACCCACGAGGTACAGGGATCTATTCAGCGCTATTCAGAGGAGCGAGTGGATGTCTTTTCAAAAGCAGCATGGATCAGAAGAAATTACACCGTGGGCCTAGGGCTGGGCGATATGGCCTAAATATGATATCACGATATTTTCTGACCTTTCGGCGATACACGATACACATCACAATGTTTTTCTTTTTTACCCCAAACAATTCATTATGAGGCTTACCAAGACAGTATTTGAGTTTGCAAGCTAACATTAAAGACAAAATAAAATACCCATGCATTTAGCATTTTTATATTAGATTTAGATTATTAGATTATATATTGCATATGAGATATTATATGATTTAGATATGAAATATGATGAATTGAAAATGGGGGACCCTGATGTAAACAAGTCTTTCTCTGGTCTGCATCCCCTTAACAATTGTATGTATTGAGCTGTACTGTACCCATTCTGCAATATGTTAAAGTTTTAAATCAATCAATCAATAAATAAATAAATAGCATTTTAGCATTTTTATGAAACTACTGTATATATGTATGTCTCTAAATGTTTTGATGAATTGAAAATGGAGGACCCTTATGTAAAAAAGCCGAAAGTCTTTTTCTGGTCTTCATCCTCCTGTACTGTATTGTACCCATTCTGCAACCTTTTAATACAGTTTTCATTCATTCATTCTGACGGAAACATAATCATTTTGATTGACAGTCGAGTCTGCCAATGACGTCACACCGCTTGCACCCGCCCTGCTGTTCTTAGCACCAATCGCAAGCGTTATTAGTTTTTGACTTCCTGAATGTCCCGTGTGCTGAACATCAACAAAGCTAGTAACGTTAGCTCCCCGCGGCCGTCGAGTAGGAGACCAGTGCTTCACAGGATGGCTAAATGAGGCATAATGATTTTACTACAACGAATGTTATAATAAAAGCCTTTCCATACATCTGTCTGATTGAAAACTTTATTAACAGACCGCGGAATGGGCATATCTCAGCACAGGCTGAGATATGAACGAGTAACGTGTGGACAGATTGACGCGACACAATCCTCTTGGGCAAAACATCACGATATCCACGATACGTTGAAAAAGTGTATCGTTAATGAACTGTACCCGATATTTATATAATATCGTCATATCGCCCAGCCCTACGTGGGCCATAAGCTTGTTATCAATACCAAGTATGATGGTTATGCCAACTTTGCCAAGACGAAGAGGATGTTCGGCAGATGGACTGAAGATGAAAGTTGTTGCATGTTAGAAGAACCTTCAGTCAGCCTATAGCTATGTCGGCTAGTACTAGTAGCAATTTGCTAAGGGCAGGGACACGTAACTAGCATTAGCTAATGCTAGCTAGCGTTAGCTAACACTAGCTAGCGTTAGCTAACACTAGCTAGCGTTAGCTAACACTAGTTACGCGTCCCTGCCTTTAGTTAATTGCTAAGGGCCCGCGTCCACTTGGCGCATATTTCTGACCGCACGCATCTGTTTTCAATGTATTCCAATGGGGAGGGAGCGCATGCGGCCGCCTCTAGGAAGTGCGCTGCCGTCGGCTTCTTTTCTCAGCTTTTTTGTGCGGCCGAAAGTTGAAACTTTCTCAACTTTCAGAGCGATGCGCTGGGCTCATTTTCAGACAACCAATCACAGCCATTCATCTACCACTCTGTTTGTAACCTGACACCGGAGCTGCCTGCCTGTCTGGCTGTCTTCCACAGACCATTGAGATTCGCGACAAAACTAATAATAATAACTACACGAATACACTACTAAAAAGCTAATAAAAAGCAAAGGGCGAACTGTGGTGTCAGGCAATAACTATATATATAATTAATATACAATAAAGTTATTCAAATATGCTATAATATGTGCAAAACTGCGGCATGGCTGTAGATTTCGTTCTGTCATCTACAAGATGCGCTGCATGCCAGCGCTGCCGGCGCACTCCCAGCATGTTTCATGGAGAAATATGCGCTAGGTGGACGCGGCCCCTAAGTTATCGAGTGCTAACGTGTTGCAGATAAACTAGGACTCCCAAGGACTGGTACTTTTCATCTCCACGGAAAGTCTCCTTCCAACTTTACCATTGATACTGCGTTATGGTGAGTTCATGCAACCTATTATATTCCCGCCGTGGATCTCTCTCTATCTCTCTCTCTCTCTGGAGCCAAACTGGCCGACTAGCTGTTGTAGTACTAGTAGCTAACGGTGTGTGGCCTGGTGTCAGCACCTGTATTGCTTTTCTCATGTTGTACAGTTTTTCAGTGGTAGCCGCATAGCTTGCTTCTGCATTAGCTAATGGTTAGCGATAGCCGGGTTGAGCTAACTGTTAGCCAGTTAGCTGTTTAGCTACGACGTTAGCTGCCGGCTGCGCACGTTAGTTTGATGCTATCAGTTAGCCTAGAGTTAGCTGTTAGCTTGTGCTACGACCATTGACATTAGCCGTGAGAATAGCAGGGGGTTCTGGCACTCTGACTACGACATCATCTTTGACAGAAGATGTAGTCGGGCCTGCACCATGACAAGGCTCCGGCCATAGCTTCTTTTTGTCCCGCCAGCGAGAGGCCTTTCGTCAACGTGGAGACCTGTGTTGCGGCCTTTCGCCCTGCGTTCCTTGGTGCAGGTAAGATGAATGAAAATGTAATGACATTACCCCACTCTTCCTTCCTTCCCCTCCCGAATGTTTTGTTAATAACGATGTTTTTTTCCAGGCAAAACATATGTTACTTCACAACATTTGGAGATACGACATGTGCTGTGTGTGAATTGTCTTGGTCGTTTGTGTAGCTTGGGTAGCGTTGGGCCGTTGGCCAAAGCTGTGTGTGGCCTGGTGTCAGTACCTGGCTAGCCTATTTAGCTGATGTCGGCCATTGGCTCCTTGCTGCTTTGTTTTCTCTGGTATAGACCCTCTTCTCTTTGGATTTAAGTGTTGATCTTTGTCCTTTTGGATCTCTCATACATGCTCTCTCTCTAACACACACACGACAAACACACATGCTCTCTCTCTCTCTCTCTCTCTCTTTCTAACACACACAGTCTGCCTATGGCGGCCTTTCTCGATGGCTAGGCTGTGCTCGCTGAGTCTGTACCTAGTCAAGGATCTTCAGTCACAGTGCTCAGGTATTCTGCCACTGTGTACTCTCTGTTTAGGGCCAAATAGCATTTCAATTTCTTTCCAATGTGTCTCTCTCTCTCTCTCTCTCTCTCTCTCTCTCTCTCTCTCTCTCTCTCTCTCTCTCTCTCTCTCTGTACACTGTATATTGACTGTAGAACGGGAGCTCTCTCTCGCTCTCTCTCTTGCTATATGTTGACTGTATCATGCCCAGCCTCGGGCAGCGCTATTATTTAAGAATATGTTGACTGTATGAAAAAAAAATATATATATATATATATAATTTTTTTTTTCTTTTTTAACCTTTTGGGGGGGGGGGGGGGGGCCTCGCGTTTAAATCTTGCACAGGGCCTCGCATTTCTCCCAGGCGGCCCTGTGCCTACGTTTGTGGTATTATTTGGGTGCAGTGCCATGTTTGATCAGTATATTTGACCTCTATATTTGCAACCATTATTTGTACATGAAAAAAAATTCTAACATAAGGGAAAATGAGCAAAAAATCTAAAACGGTCGGTCGGTCTTTAAGAGCCTCGGCTTTAGGTGTTCACAGTCAGAACATGCTAGAGCGCTGTGCATTGATGGGTATCGGTCAAGTGTTTATAAAATTAAGCGTCGAGGAAAGAAAGACTAAAGTTAGAGAACTATGAAGAGGGGCGGCTAGGTGGTGCAGTGGGCAAGGCGCTCACCACCAATGCAGGAGACGCTGGGTTCGAGCCAGCTCTCCGCATTGCTATCAGCTTGGCTGGTCGTTCATACTAATACAATTGGCAGTATTAGGGGGTGGGAAGCTGATGGGTGGGGATCGGACGTTGTGGACAGCGACTCCTACAGGTCAGTTGGTGCGCCTGCGCAGCAGAATCAGGAAGCGACAGGGGCGGCGTGCCCTCAAAACGCAGACCCCCGACGCTGAGAGATCGCGCTGTGCAGGTGAAAAGATGCGACTGCTGCTTCCTAGAGTACCGGAGGGGACACGTGATGTAAGGCTTAGTCCACATTGCAGCCGGCTTGTGGGAGGCATGGCCTAACAGCGTTCGAGACAGGGGAGGGTAGAATTGGACGATACGAAATTGGGATGGGAGAAAAATTGAAAATGGGAGAAAAAGTAGATAAAAAAAAGAGAACTAACAAACATTGAGCTAAAAATCTAAAACGGTCGGTCGGTCTTTAAGAGCCTCGGCTTTAGGTGTTCACAGTCAGAACATGCTAGAGCGCTGTGCATTGATGGGTATCGGTCAAGTGTTTATAAAATTGAGCGTCGAGGAAAGAAAGGCTAAAGTTAGAGAACTATGAAGAGGCAAAAGCCATCCGGGGCGCAGTATAAAAAGAGAAGAAAAGAAGAAGAAGAGAAACGTCAGCCAAGGACATGTGTGAAGACATGAATGTGGACACAGTCCTTGTGCAAAAGCGGCTGAAGTCAACAAAGAGGCACTTTCTCATATGAGTCTCCTGATGAGCCATTGAGAGATGCCTTGCAAAATCTGGAGGTAACCTTCTTTAACACATTGACTGCCAGCTATTAGCCTCATCCTGTAGTAGCTAGACCGCCACCGCTGTAAACGATGGGAGTCGCTCACCTTGTTTGCAGGGCTATAACTATATTAAATATTATAGCTATGGATGCAATACTATGGCCCATTTGACATCGAGTATCTACATTTACATTTACATTTAGTCATTTAGCTGACGCTTTTATCCAAAGCGACTTACATGTTCTGTACGACAAGCCATCAGGAAGGGCACAAGTCTATCAGCTGAGCAACAATGTTCATCAAAGTGTTGAGTGCTACAGTGTAGGTTTGTTTATTAGGACAAGTGCATGACAGTACGGTTAGTTAGGGTTAGATTTTTTTTAACTTTTTTTAAAATTCAGATAATGGTTGAAGAAGTGCGTCTTTAGTCGACGGCGAAAGATTGGACGTGTTTCGGCTGTCCTAACTGGGGTGGGTAGTTCATTCCACCATTGTGGGGCAAGGACTGAGAATAGGCGACTTCTCTTTGATGACCCTCCCGGAGCTTGGATAGGAGTAGGTCTGAGGCGGCCAGAAGATGCAGAGCGTAGGGGTCTTGAGGGTGTGTAGTTAGAGACCATTAACCGGAGGTAGGCGGGAGCGGTTCCCTTTGCCGCACGGTATGCTAGGTCGAGGACCTTGAAGCGGATTCGTGCAGAAATGGGGAGCCAGTGCAGGTCCCTAAGAAGTGGGGTGACATGGGCCGACTTCGGTAGGTTTGAGATCAGGCGGGCCGCTGCGTTCTGAATGAGTTGAAGAGGCTTAGTGGCAGTGGCCGGGAGGCCAGCGAGCAGTGCGTTGCAGTAGTCGATGCGGGAGATGACTGTTGATTGGACGAGGAGTTGGGTGGCTTCTTTTGTCAGGAAGGGGCGGATCCTTCTGATGTTGCTCAGGAGGAATCGGCAGTTTCTGGTTGTCGCTGCGATGTGAGCAGAGAAGTTCAACTGGTCGTCGAGGACAACACCAAGGTTTTTGGCGGTCGGGGACGCGGTCACAGCTGCATTCTCTACTGTGATGGAAAGGTTGGTCACAGGTGAGGATTTGGCCGGCAGGTGGAGCAATTCTGTTTTGCTTAGGTTCAGTTTGAGGTGGTTGGTCGTCATTCAGGCGGAGATGTCGGACAGACAGGCCGAGATCCGCTCAGAGACGTGGATATCTGAGGGAGGGAAGGAGAGGAAGAGTTGAGTATCATCGGCATAACAATGGTAGGAGAAGCCATGAGACGTGATAATGTTACCCAGTGATTTAGTGTAGAGGGAGAAGAGAAGGGGTCCTAAAACCGAGCCCTGGGGGACACCCGTCCGCAGGGGGCGGGTGGCCGACAGGGTCCCTCTCCATGACACTTGGTAGGAGCGGTCATTGAGGTATGATGACAGCCATGTCAGCGCAGAGCCAGCCACTCCCATTCCTGCGAGGGCCGCGAGGAGGATCTGGTGGTTGACTGTGTCGAAGGCTGCAGATAGATCTAGGAGAATCAGGACAGAGGAGAGGCCTTTCGATTTTGCTAAGTGAAGTGCCTCTGTGACCGCAATGAGGGCTGTCTCTGTGGAGTGACCAGTCCTGAAGCCTGACTGATTAGGGTCTAGGAGGTCATTCTGTAAGAGATAAGCAGTAAGTTGGTTGGATACAGCACGTTCAAGTGTTTTAGAAAGGAAGGAGAGAAGAGAGACAGGACGGTAGTTGCCTATGACGGTAGGGTTCAGGGATGTTTTTTTTTTAAAACTTCATTTTTTAGCCTTTATCGCTTTTCTGGTCAAGCATGACCGACAGATGTAGGGTGAAACGGGAGAGAGAGCAGGGGAAGACATTCGGCAAATGACGGCGAGTCCGGGAATCGAACTCGGAGTCAACCAGATCCGTGACGCAGCACGGTATTCCGCGACGCAGCGCGGTACATGGTGTGTTACTGGAGCACCCCAGGGATGTTTTTTTTATGAGGGGCGTGACTCTGGCTTGTTTTAGGGAGGTGGGGACCACCCCCAAGTTGAGTGAGGAGTTGATTAGTTGCAGTTAGGAATGGGAGGATGTCTGGTGCTATGGTCTGGAGGAGTGGGGAGGGTAGCCGGTCCAGCTGGCATGTAGTCGGACGGTTCGACGTTACCAGTGTCAGGGTCTCGGCTTCTGTAATGGGAGAGAAAGATGACAGAGTGAAGGATGAGGTTCTCGATTCAGCATTTGGGTGGGGGTTTGGAGAAGGAGCTGCGGATGTTCTCCACTTTTTCCTCAAAGAAGATCGCAAAGTCTTCGGCAGAGAAAGATGAGGGAGGGGGGGGTGGGGGGGAGTGAGGAGGGAGGACATGGTAGCATGCAGTTTGCGAAGATTCTTGGCAGAGGCCTCGATCCTATGGTGAAAGAAAGAAGCTTTGGCATTAGTAATGGTTTTGGAGAATGTTAACAAGAGGTTGTGATATGTGTCGATGTCAGCAGTGAGGCGTGACTTTCTATACTTCCTTTCAGCTGCTCTCAGGACCTGTCTTTGTTCTCTCACTGGATCTGTCAGCCATGGACTGGGTGGGGAACGGCAGGCAGGTTTCTCAACGAGGGGACAGAGTGTTGTCTAGCACAGCTGGCCCTTAATGGGTCACTTAAGGAAACAAAATGGCCGCTTTAAACACGCCCCTTAATCAAGTCAGCTGGTCAGGTCAGCAATCAAGTCTCAGTTTAAAGATATTACTAAATTACTTAAAATGTCTTACCCTGATGCAGTATAAGTCTCTCAGTGAATGTGCTGTCCTTCCACAACAGAATGTAGTACAGAGTGATTCCAGGAGAGGCTGAGGTTTTGCTTTTAAGCACTGACAGGCCTTTGATAGCACACTCAGTACACAAGTGCTGTCTTTAAGCAGGAAGCAGCCTTTAATGGGTCACTTAAGGAAACAAAATGGCTGCTTTAAACATGCCCCTTAATCAAGTCAGCTGGTCAGGTCAGCAATCAAATCTCTATCTATCGTTCAAGATGTGAAAAAGGAATATTTTTTCCATCCAAACATTCCCGTTTTATACCGTGGTGAATATAAGTATGGTTTTAGAGCGGGTTAGGGTAATTCCTGGGAGGCTAGTAATAGGCTGTGACGCATATTATACTTAATCCATTGGCATTTCGTCCCTATACACGCTACAGTAAAAAATTCAAATGCATATGATCGGTATATTATGGTCCATCATCCCACCCCGCCTACCCAACCCCCCCCCCCCACCCCAAATGTATATACTCTCTTTTTAGACTCTCTTTGTACAGTACTGTATATTTGTAGATCTGGTATGTCATAAATGTCTAGATGTAACAGTACTGTCTATCTGTATGTCATGTATGTCATATTATGTTATGATGAATTGAAAATGGGGGACCCTGATGTAAACAAGACGAAAGTCTTTCTCTGGTCTGCATCCCCTTAACAATTGTGTGTATTGAGCTATTCTATTTTCCCTATATAGGCTGCCCCTTTGTCTGGTCATTCAAAAACATAATATCTCTTTCCATTTTTATGCCGACGACACTCTATCTCCCCATGAAACCAAACAACAAATCCAATCTTGACAGTCTCCGATCCTGTCCAAACAACATAAAATGCTGGATGGCCAAACATTTCTTACAGCTTAACCATTAAAAATGCGAAATCCTCCTTTTCGGCCCCCCAAACCAAACCAGTGTCATCGCCAGCAGCCTGGGTAACCTGTCTGCCCTAGTCCAGCCCTTTGTGAAAAACCTGGGCGTGTTCTTTGACCCCGAATTTAGTTTCAATAGGCAGGTGAACTCAGTGGTGAAGGGGTGTTTCTTCCAGCTTCGGTCCATAGCTAGGATCAAGGCCATTCTCTCCCCCTCAGACCTTGAAAGAGCCATTTGATTGACATTTTTATTAACAGATTGCAGAATGGGTACAATACAGTACGGCTCAATACACACAATTGTTAAGGGGATGCAGACCAGAGAAAGTCTTTCGTCTTGTTTACATCAGGGTCCCCCATTTTCAATTCATAACATTTATGACATACATGACATAGATATACAGTAATGTTACATCCAGACATTTATGACATACAAGATATACAAATATACAGTACTGTTTATTTACAGACAGAGTTTCTAAAAGAGAATATATACATTTGAGGGGGAGGAAACTGTACATTGGGGGGTTGGGTGGGTGGGGGGTTTGGACATTTACTGGGGCCAGTTTCGAATTGCGGCCTCCCGTAGGTGCTTTTTTAGAGCGTTTTTTAACGTGGGTAGGGATTCACATTCTTTTACGGCTGTGGGTAGGGCGTTCCACATTGTTGTGGCATAATTGTGAAATGTTGTCGTGGTATTCACTGACCTTTGGGAAGTATTACGACATGTGCATGGGTACCTTAGTGGTGTATCTTGTAGACAAGGCCCATTGCAAGTTGCTGTACTCTGTCGTCTACTCTAAGCCATCCTAGGTTGTCAAAATGGACAGGGGTGAGGTGGGTTTTAGGAGTAAGGTTAAGCAGTAGTCTGGCCAGTTTGTTTTGTGATTTTTATAATCTTGTTTTTAGTGCCTTTGAGGTGCTTTGGTACCATGAGGTGCAAGCATAGTCGTAGTAGCCTTGAATGAGTGCTCCTGTTAGAGTCTTCAGGGTATTCTTGTTTACCAGAGAGGAGATCCGGTACAAGAATCTTGTTCGTTGGTTGACTTTTTTGATTACATTTTGTCTAAATGTAAATCAAACAACCTGGTCGTTGTGCGCATGTTCCCCCTACTGGTCGGTACAAGGGAACCCTGAAGTCTACCACATGCTTCCTCCGACACATGCGGAGACAGCCAGCGGCTCTATTTTTCACCTGGCAGCGAGGACTCTCATTGGTGAAGTGTAACGCGTGGGAGGTCACGCTGCCTTCACCACTTCCTGCCTTTCGCTGAGCAGGCGCCCAGACCTGACCTGTAGGCGTCGCTGTCCACAACGCCAGATTACCACCCACGACTTCCCTCCCGCTAACTCAGCCAAACGAGTTGGTATGATGATCGGCCCAAGCCGCAGGCAATGCTGACTCCGGGAGTAGAGACAGCAGCCTCTTGCATTGGTGACGAGCGCAATCTCCGCTACGCCACCCGACCACCACTCACTCACCCTGACTCTTGCCTTGTTTTTTATTTAAAATTTTTTGATCCACTTTTTCTCCTTATTTTCTATTTTTCTCCCATCCCAATTTCGTGTTTCCAATTCTCCCCTCCCCTGTCTTGAACGTTGCTCGCATATGCCCCCCACTGGTCGGTTGTAGGGAGGATAGAAGCCTTGCATCACGTGTCCCCTCCGGTACACAAGGAGGCACCCTGTCACATCTTTTCACCTGCCAGCGCGGACTCTCATTGGCAAGGTGTAACGTGTGGGAGGCTCACACTACCCCCGCTATTTCCTGTCTCTGCTGTGCAGGCGTCCCCCAAACCGACCTGTAGGAGTCGCTGTCCACAACGTCCAGATTACCACCCATCGACTTCCACCCGATGACTCTGCCAACTGAGCCAGTATGACAGCCGGCCCAAGCCGGAGGCAATGCTGACACCCGGATTCGAGACCGGAGCCTATTGCATTGGTGACAAGCGCAATCTCCGCTGCGCCACCCAGCCGCCCTTGTTTGTTTTTATGTGTTGTTCTGTTTCTTCTGAATTCTTCTCCACTAGGGGCGCTATACCAAACATTTTGCAAACATGTACAAGGCACGCATTGGCGAATATTATCACCATTGCCATCAATCAATATATGATCACAGTCAGTCAAATGCAACCACGTTTCCAATAGCCCAACACAAACACGCACAGCTCTCTCTCTCTCTCTCTCTCTCTCTCTCTCTCTCTCTCTCTCTCTCTCTCTCTCTCTCTCTCTCTCTCTCTCTCTCTCTCTCTCTCTTTCTCTTTCTCTTCTCTCTCTCTCTCTCTCTCTCTCTCTCTCTCTCTCTCTCTCTCTCTCTCTTTCTCTCAGATCCATTCAATAATAAGCACATATGTATATCTTGTCATTTTAAACAAGTTACCATTCATTGTCTGAGTGGTTATGCCCCACCCGCGGCGAAATTAGAGAGAGAGAGAGAGAGAGAGAGAGAGAGAGAGAGAGAGAGAGAGAGAGCGAGAGAGCGAGAGAGCGAGAGAGAGAGAGCGAGAGAGAGAGAGCGAGAGAGAGAGAGAGAGAGAGAGAGAGAGAGAGAGAGAGAGAGAGCGAGAGAGCGAGAGAGAGACAGAGAGACAGAGAGAGAGAGATCGCAACTATACCTTGTTAAGTTGAAACGCACAGTGGTCCAGCAGGCAGATTCAGAAGGGCTTGATAAAGTATATCCACTCCACTGTCCAGACTGTGTTGATGTCCATTGTCCATGCATGTCCAGTTGTCCACACTGCATCCATATAGCTTGTTGTTAACCAACAAGTACTGTGAAGAGCTGTGTCTTTGCCCATTTCCTCGTCAAACAGCCTGCAAACTACCTGGCGTTCTATCGCCCTGCTCTAAGACAAACTCTAACCTTAACCAACTTTGAAAGAGTGCCTAAGCTTAGTTAACCGTCGAAAGAACTTGCCTTCACGCTCTAAGACAAAGAGCTGCATCACAACAACACAGTCTACCAACCTAGAACCTAGAAACTGGTGTTGGCCAATCAGAGAGAGCGTCTCCGCGAAATGCGGCTACGGAAAAAAATGCTGCTACGGAAAAAAATTATAGACGCTGCTGCTTAGACCGCTTCAAATCGCGCCCGGCTTCCATCATAAACATCATATTTCAACGCACAGCGCATTACGCACTGATTGGCTGCGACGGATACAGCGATCAAACAGTGACGCGCACTCAGAGCGCTATTGCGTCTAGCCCGGGCCGAGAAATACGGCTAGGAGAAATGCGGCAGGAGAAATGCGGCAGGAGAAATGCGGCAGGAGTGAGTCACTTCCTGTTCAGGAAAACGAGTATTTTTTATTTTATATATTAACGTTATATTGTGCATTGGAAACACAAACATACTTAAAATGAGTAAATATTATTCATTTTAAACATGTTTATATTATTTATAGGGCTATAAAACAAAAAACAATTTTTTTTTTCTTCTCTCATTTAACAGGTGGGTCGGCGCCCTAGCGCCCCCGGTGGCCAGCCGCCACTGGTCCGTCCCCTATTCTGTCCGGCCACTCGCTATCGCTCGCGGGACTCTATCCAGACACCGTGCATATCGATCCGTTGCCATAACTCAATAAACAACATGATTGGACGTGTATTAGTATTATACAAACCGGAACTGGATCACCTAGATCAACATCCCATAATAGCGATCTTTTTGCTCCACGCTCATCATCCAACGGTAAGAGGAGACTGGGGTGAGTTTCAGCGTTTTTCTTTACCATTTTCGATACAAACTGCTCTGATCTATATATCACCCATACTACATAAATCATTTAACGTCGGTCATTGAATTATAAACTACCCCCCCCCCCCCCCCTCCGGTCAACCGCAGATGATCAGTCAACACGTCTAGGACCGTGTACAGTTGAATTTTTTTATCTGCCGTCGATCGGTATCAAACTGCATTTGATGATCTAATATATGCATTTATGGCTATATCTCACGTTCTATGAAATACTGCAGAAAACGATAAAAACATATTTATACTAGACCGTATTATTGTATGAATGTGTGAATGAAAAAGTAAAACGTTCCTACATCCTGAACGATAGATAATTGATGTTGAATGGGCCATAGTAATGTCAATTTAGCAATACAATTTGAAAAGTTATAGCCCTGCAAAGAAGGTGAACATCTCCATAGACAAATAGAGCTGGCAGAGAGGCTACAAGGATGGATATAAGCTCCGGCAAAGAATGGGTTAAGTAGGTTTGATTTAATAGTAAAGAACACAAAGAGTAATACTAGGATACATTGCCGAGTGGCAGGAAAGGAAGAGGGAATATATAAATGAAGCTTAATGGTGGTCCAGAAACCGGAACCGCCCACGTTATCCCAGAACGTTATAATGAAGACCTGACGAAGAGCAAACAAAAGATAAAAGGGTTAAGTAGCGACCACTTTCCCATCCTTTAAGCATCTCTGAGAGAGCACCCCCCCCCCACCGCAATGTCAGAAGCATCCACCTCCACAATGAACGGGACCTCTGCATCGTGGCGGACCAATACAGGGGCGGAGGTAAACCGACGTTTGAGATCGCAGAAGGCCGACTCCGCCCTAGGCGACCATTCAAAGCCAGGGAGAGAGGACTTAGTGAGAGCTGTTAACGGATTGGCTAAGGCGCTAAAGTTGCGAATAAAGCGCCGGTAAAAATGTGCAAAGCCCAAAAACCGTTGTAACCCCTTGAGCGACGAAGGCCGTGGCCAGTCCAAGACTGCACTCACCTTGGCTGGATCCATGCGAAGATCACCCTTCGTCAACACAAAGCCCACGAAGGAAACGGTATCAGTGTGAAACACACACTTCTCAGCCTTAACGAATAGTTGATGCTTGAGGAGACGGGCTAGCACCTCTCGAACGTGCAGTTGGTGTTGCACCATATCGCGAGAAAAAATTTGGATATCATCTAAGTAAACAAACACCGACACCCCAATCAAATCTCGCAGTACGTCGTTAACCAGGGCTTGGAAGACTGCCGGAGCATTAGCCAAACCAAAGGGCATGACCAAATACTCATAGTGACCATTAGGCATATTAAATGCAGTCTTCCACTCGTCTCCTTCTCTAATCCTGACCAGATTGTATGCATTACGTAAGTCAAGTTTAGAAAAGACCTGCACCCCCTGTACGCACTCAAAGGCAGTGTCCATGAGAGGTAACGGATATCGGTTCTTGATGGAAATGTCATTCAATCCCCTATAATCAATGCACGGACGCTGACCCCCATCCTTTTTACCAACAAAAAAGAAACCAGTGCCGGCAGGAGATGTGGAAGGACGTATGTGCCCCGCAAGCAATGCCTCCTCAATGTAGGTGTTCATGGCCACGGTCTCTGGGCGTGAGAGAGAGAACATACGCCCACGGGCGGGGAGGTACCGGGTAGGAGATTAATGGGACAGTCGTATGATCTATGAGGCGGTAGTGCTTTAGCACACGTTTTGCTAAAAACATCCGCAAGGTCCCAATAGATCTTAGGAACCCCTATCAAATCGGGATTAGAGGGTATGACAGAATCTGCGACGCTCCCCACCATCCTGGAGAGAGAAGGAGGAGACAAAAGAGAAGAGGGGGGGGGGGGGGGGGATGGGCAAACTCTCGCCGAAGACCGACTTCACGTCGTCCTCCATTGAAAGTTCGCCCGTGACCCAGTTAATATGACGTTTGCAAGAAGCCAACCAGGGATGACCCAACACCACAACAGAATAGGGGGAGACAATAACAAACAATTGTACCCACTCCCATCCACCACCCGCCACCCGGATGTGAACAGGAACAGTACGTTGAGTGACGCTCCCACTGCCCAGGGGCTGACCGTCCACGGCGTAGATGGTGACAGGAACCCCCAACTCCTCGACCGGGATCCCCCACTCCCTCACCAACCCCAAGTGTATAAAATTGCCCGCCGCCCCTGAGTCAATGAGAGCCTTTGTTCCCCTAATGCTACCCCCACAGTTAACCGCCACCTCCAAAAAAGTGCGTGTGTCAGTAGGTAGTGCTGAGGTGAGCTCACCTGCTGGCGTCTTCTCAGGGCCCAGCGGGGCACCTCCCCTTCCCGACTGGCGCCAAGTCGAGCCGGCCTGGTCCCGACAGCTGCCGAACCGATGACCGGTGCGGCCGCGCCGGAAGCAGCGTCTCTCTTCAATGAAGCGCCGCCGCTCCTCGTCCGGGAGCGACAGCGCCCCAAGCTGCATGGATTCATCACCCAGTGGCCCACTCGTGTAATGCAGGAAGCTGTCAACACCGGGAGGAGAAGGGACACGTACCTGGGTAGTAGTTTCACGCTCCCGTTCTCTCTCCCGATGTCGGTTGTCCATACGAATGTCGAAGACTCTTCTCAACTCCCCGGTAAAGGCGTCCACACTGTTGCAGATTAACGACCCACTTTCCCATTCGGCCGTAGCCCAGGAGAGTGCTCGACTGGTGAGAATGGTAATGATATATGCGACCTGGGATCTGGAAGAGGGGAATGAACGTGGCTGCAGCTGGAACACGAGTGAACACTGGGTGATGAACTCTCTGCATCCCTCCGGTGATCCCGCGTAGCGGCCCGGTGGAGATAGCCATGGCTCCTGGGCCCGCTCCTGGTGCCCAAAAGCTCCCTGACCCTCTTCGCCGCCGAGCGCCGCTTCTCCCGGCACCGCTTCTCCCGGCACCGCCTCTGCCACCGTTGATCTTACTCCTGCCACCTTGCCTTGCGCCCTCTGGGCCGTGAGCAACGCCGAATGCGCTGTCCTCTGCGACGTGATGACGAGCCCGCCCAGCCGAACCAGCTCAGTGTTGACGAGTTGTTGATGTCCGTCCATTCGCTCCAGCGCACTCTTTTGTGCCTGGAGCATCTCCATGATTGCATCCATGGAACTCTGATGATGGTCAGGTCTTCTGTCAGGATGGAGGTAGGTGAGTTCCAGTTGTGGTATGCAATCAAGGAGACGGAGAGGGTGTACTCTTAAGTAGGTTCGATTTAATAGTAAAGAACACAAAGAGTAATACTAGGATACATTGCCGAGTGGCAGGAAAGGAAGAGGGAATATATAAATGAAGCTTAATGGTGGTCCAGAAACCGGAACCGCCCACGTTATCTCCGAACGTTATAATGAAGACCTGACGAAGAGCAAACAAAAGATAGAAGGGTTAAGTAGCGACCACATTCCAACATTCCACACACACCCCTGTGACAGCCAATCAGGACCCATACACTAAGTGACAGCACTAAGTGACAAGGGAGATAGGTGACAGTAGCCAAGTGACAGATGACAGAATGGTGGGTGGTTCACAGACAGCAGTCAGCGAACCAGAACGTAACACAATGTCTCTAATGCCTTTTTTCCATTACCTATGTCCCTGGCTGGGGCTAGCCGTGGTCTACTATGCCCTAGTTAGGTAACTATGGTATGGTTGGGTTTGTGTTTCCATTGCGGTTCTTGTAAACTCTTCAGTTGTTATGCAACCGTTAAAAATTCACATCATCAACTGTGCTACACAAGCTAATGTTGATGATACAACAGTCCCAGAAAGGTGGTTGTATCAGCCGGGGTCCCGCCAGGTTTGGCCCGGTTCTAAAGACAATGGAGACACTCACTGTGTGCCAGACAGGCCACAGCACGGCCAAACCCTGGCTAGTGGAGACAAGGCATAATAAGTCTCACTGTACACTGGGTGAATGCGGATACATATGGCTTCCAGAATGTGGTACTTCAGGTGAAAAAGTGCAGGAGGATCACACACCAGCAGTGACAGGGGGATCACATACCAGCAGTGACAGGGGGATCACATACCAGAAGTGACAGGGGGATCACATACCAGCAGTGACAGGGGATCACACACCAGCAGTGACAGGGGATCACACACCAGCAGTGACAGGGGATCACACACCAGCAGTGACAGGGGATCACACACTAGCAGTGCAGGGGGATCACACACCAACAGTGACAGGGGGATCACATACCAGCCGTGACAGGGGATCACCCACCAGCAGTGACAGGGGGATCACACACTAGCAGTGACAGGGGATCACACACTAGCAGTGACAGGGGGATCACACACCAGCAGTGACAGGGGATCACACACCAGCAGTGGAGTAGGATCACACACCAGCAGTGCAGGGGGATCATACACCAGCAGTGACAGGGGATCACACACCAGCAGTGGAGTAGGATCACACACCAGCAGTGCAGGGGGATCACACACCAGCAGTGACAGGGGGATCACATACCAGCAGTGACAGGGGGATCACACACCAGCAGTGACAGGGGATCACACACAATTTGTTTCTGGATTGGCATCATCGTCTGCAACAGTCGGCAACTGGACAAGGCGTGCTACCGGTCGCAGGTAAGTCTCTAACTCGGACCTCATCCAACCGGATGCATCCATCTACACTTGCATTCAGTTTGACAACCTTCCCCACAGGCCAGTGAGCATGTAGCAGCTGAGGATAGACGAGTGTTTTGGAGGAGACCATCAGTGTGTTGCCGCCACTTCTGGCGGACTTGAAGGGATGGTAAGTAGCTTCTGAGGAATTGCACCCAGAAGTGGTCCACCATCATTTGACAATGCCGCCACCGTCTCCTGGTGAGTGGGTCCGGAGTGTAGGACACTTGTAGCAGGGAGGCGTCCCGCCACCCCATCAGCAACATGTTTGGTGTCACAAGGTCCGGATGCGCGATGTCTGACGACACGTATCCCAGAGGTTTGGCATTGAGGATGCCTTCCACTTCAACCAAAACAGTGAGCAGGACTTCTTCTTGGGGATACTGAGTACCGATCACCACCTGCAGAGCCTTCTTGACAGATTGTGTCTCGCGTTCCCAGGTACCACCAAAGTGGGGAGCTGCTGGTGGGTTGAACTGAAACTTGATCCGTTTCTTGGCAAGTATCTCCTGTAGCTGTGGCTCCATTGAGGCGAATGCCTCCCTCATTCCCTCTCCGCACCCCCGGAAGTTCATCCCCTGATCCGAGAGAATCTCAAAAGGGGTGCCTCTCCGGGCGATGAATCGCCTCAAGGCCAAGAGGAAGGCATCTGTGTCGATACTACTCAGCAGATCTAAGTGGACACAGCGAGTGGTCAGACATTTAAAAATGACTCCCCAGCTTTTCTTGCTGTGCCGCCTGACTTTGATGGTATATGGCCCAAAGCAGTCGACTCCTCTCGAGAATAATGGCGGCTTAAGGAGCGGCAAACAGGCAGGAGGTAAGTCTGCCATCATTGGAATCACCGGCTTCCCTCTCCACTTCCACATTCTGTGCAAGTCCTCTGATTTTATTTTATTGTATTAGGGATCCCCATCAGCTGGTGCGATAGCAACCAGCTAGTCTTCCTGGGGTCCACACACAAAAAAACATACAAAAACATTAGTGTAAAACAAAAACAAAAAATTACTTTACAGTGTAAAAAACCATTTACCCATTCTGCAATCTGCTAATAAAATGTTCATTCAATCAATCAATCTGCACAGTGATTGATTGAATGAAAATTGTATTAACAGATTGCAGAATGGGTACAATACAGTATGGCTCAATACACACAATTGTTAAGGGGATGCAGACCAGAGAAAGACTTTCGTCTTGTTTACATCAGGGTCCCCCATTTTCATTTCATAATGAATTGTAACTAAGGGTGCAACTTGCTCTGTGCAATCCATTCTTTGTGGATTCAGCCCACGTGTCTAATTACTAGGCTTGCTTAAATTGTGATGAAACAAAGGAGAATGTGAATTATGATTTTTCTTTGCATCTTTGACAGTGAATAACACAACAAGACATGAAAAACTGCCACTGAGCTCGTTCAGTACCTTCTTGAGATCATGTGTACAGAAAATCTAAGGAAATGAATAAAGGGAAGATGATTAAACAGAAGGTTTTATAGATACAGTACTGAATTCTCCCATCCAGACCAATGCAATTTGAAATATTATTATAGAATATAGAATTGCAGGCCTATAAATGACTTTATTATAACCAATTCGCACATTTATGGATTGGGCCAAATCTTCTCTTTCAAATGGTTCAATTTGGATTTAGTCTCACCAGGCGTGCATGAAGAACAGATAATGAAATCTACTGTATGTACAGTAGGTTTTTTATTCTTGCAAGAGCGCAGGCATTTGAAACTGATTTCAAATCGGATGGTTGCTAAATGCTCAAAATAGGGGAGACAAACTAACTGCACTCCAATATATGCCAATAACGTTCAGTTTTGTGGTATATAATCCTGAGTAATAAGAAAAATTAAAAATAATAATCAGGAAGTCATTTGCTTGAAGAAAGCTAGAGGCCTTTGGGAAGTGTAGTTTTGACAAATTCCAACTCTCATTGACATCTCTGGATGTCCTCTTCTCAAAATGACTCAAAATGACTACAGTCACTGACGGCCAGTAATTCAAAATGGCCGATTTCCACGATAACAACAAAAAAAATTTTAAAACTAAAATCACGCTAATAACACTTTAACTCTTTCTCTGCCACGATGCGAACGGGATATGACTATGTGCTGCCACGCATTAAACCAATGGGGTGGGTCACCTTGCTTGCAGGGCTATAATATTTTCTATATTATAGCTATGGATGCAATACTATGGCCCATTTGGCATCGAGTATCTATTGTTCAAGATGTGAAAAAGATTTTTTTTCCATCCATACATTCCCGTTTTATACCGTGGTGAATATAAGTATGGTTTTAGAGTGGTTTAGGGTAATTCCTGGGAGGCTAGTAATAGCCCGATACGTGTATTATATTAAATCCATTGGCATTTCGTCCCTACACACGCTACTTAAAAATTCAAATGCATATGATCGGTATTATGTTCCATCATGAATGCATGAAAGGGGGCGGCTAAGTGGCGCAGTGGGCAAGGCGCTCGCCACTAACGCAGGAGATGCTGGGCTCGAGCCCAGCTCTCGGCGTTGCTTCCGGCTTGGCTGGTCGTTCATACTAATACAATTGGCAGTATTAGGGGGTGGGAAAGCCGGTGGGTGGGGATCGGATGTTGTGGACCCCGACTCCTACAGGTCGGTTGGTGCGCCTGTACAGCAGAATCAGGAAGTATCGGGGGCAGCGTGAGCCTCCCACGTGTTACTCCTCGCCACTGAGAGATCGCGCTGTGCAGGTGAAAAGATGCGACGGCTGCCTCCTCGTGTACCGGAGGGGACACGTGATGCAAGGCTTCGTCCACATTGCAGCCGACCAGTGGGAAGCATGGTCTAACAATGTTCGAGACAGGGGATGGTAGAATTGGATAATACGAAATTGGGCGTTTCTGATTCATTGATTGTCAATAACGGCATTCGTTAGTACAACCCCATATGCTGATCAGGGCGATGGCTATGAAAACAAGGCACAATCAAGCTGAAATTGATGTTAAATTGCTCTTACCTGTGGCCGGTGGGATTCCAGAAAGAATATTCCAATTATTTGATTGCCATCTGGTAGATCGTATGTCCATTTGGGCCACAACATAATCCAACACAGCATAATGAATCGGGGGTCCCGAAAACTATTCAATGTGATCGGGTGAAGCCCTCGGTCCAGGCTACTAGAATAGTCCACCCAGGGAATTTCATCAAGGCACAGCCCCATACACAGAGTCTCAAAGGGAGTGCAACATCGGCCGCATACCACCAGGCAGCGGTATTGGACTTTTGCCATCTCAGACTCATTCCCTATGGTAACACAGCCTTCCTGGATGGATTATGAATAGAAATAGCAAATAAAAGAAATAACGATCAAATAACGAGTATACTTGTTGTTGGCGTCCAACGATTGGCGGCCAATAACGAGTATACTCGTCGTTGGCAGTGAATGAGTTAACCTATTGGTAAACAAACGTATTGATGAAAATATACATTATAACTGCTGTTGTGACATGGTTATGATGATTATTCTTGAATACGTTTGAAAAAGAAAAACTCCACAGTCAAGTTTCAAGTTTCAAGTTTCTTTAATAGTTGTCATACAGAAGTACAGAATACTTTTGTACAAAATGCTTCTTACTGTTGCGCTCCAGAGACTGTGCAAGACAAGATAAGTATGAAATAAAAACATAGTAAAATTAGAAGTAAAAAAAGAGGTCACAGTGTTCAGTTTAGACATATGTACAATGTTCGATGCAGAATAGACGTAGTTACCATACAATATACAATACTGTGCAGTGTACTAATATACAATACTATATAGTGCAAGGCAGAAATGGAGAAATGGGACGAGGTGCAATTTAGGTACAATTCACAGTAGGTGTACGAGTTGTAGTGCAAATCCTTTATCAATAAATATAAAGTGTAAGTGTGTTTGTGTGATCTAAAGTGTGGAGAGTGGGTGCTGCAGTGTGTTGTTTGTTTGAGTGAGTGTGTGCGTGTGGGTGTGTGTGCTGTGTGCATTTGATGGTTGTTGCATAGTGATTATTGTTCGTTTAGCGATTATTGTTCGTTTAGCAGCCTGATGGCCTGGGGATAGAAGCTTCTTCTGAGTCTTTCTGTGCTCGCCTTAAGACTCCGGTATCGCTTGCCTGACCGCAGCAGTTCAAAGAGGCAGTTGTTCGGGTGGCTCGAGTCCTTAATAATTCTCTTAGCCTTCCCCTTGCACCGCTTGTTGTAAATGTTCTGGAGGGTGGGAAGCCCCCCTCCAATTGTGCGTTCGGCTGAACGTGTCACTCTTTGTAGTCTGCTACGGTCTTGTGCAGTGCTATTCCCAAACCAGGAGGTGATGTTGCCGGTCAGGATGCTCTCTATTGTACATGAGTAGAAGTTCCTAAGGATCTTCTGACTGACTTGGAACTTCCTTAGGCGCCTGAGGAAGTAGAGGCGTTGTCGTGCCTTCTTCACAACACTGTCAATGTGTGTGGTCCATGTCAAGTCCTCGGATATGTGGGCTCCAAGGTACTTGAAACTGTTCACTCTCTCAACCGGTGCCCCGTCGATGCTGAGGGGGCTGTAGTCCTTGACCCCCGACCTCCTGAAGTCCACAATCATCTCTTTTGTTTTGCTGACGTTCAGGGAGAGGCAGTTCTCCTGACACCACTGTGACAGGTTCTCTACCTCTTCCAGGTAGGCCCTTTCGTCGTTGGCAGAGATCAGGCCCACCACTACTGTGTCATCAGCAAATTTGATGATGGTGTTGTTGTTCCGCTGTGCTACGCAGTCATGTGTGTACAGGGAGTAGAGGAGGGGGCTCAGAACACAGCCCTGGGGGGCCCCTATGTTGAGCGTGATGGATGAGGAGGTGCAGTTGCCGGCTCTTACCACCTGGGGTCTGCCCGTCAGGAAGTCCAAGACCCACTGGCACAGGTCATAGTTCAAGCCCAGGTCCCTGAGCTTGGCTATGAGTTTGGAGGGGACTATGGTATTGAATGCTGAGCTGTAGTCGATGAACAGCATTCTCACATAGTTCCCCTGCCTCTTGTCCAGGTGTGATGCTGCTGTGTGCAGCACATGGGCTATGGCGTCCTCCGTGGACTTGTTGGGGCGATATGCAAATTGCAGAGGGTCCAGGTTGATGGGGAGGGAGGAACAGATGTAGCCCTTCACTAGCTTCTCAAAGCACTTCATGGCTATGGAGGTGAGGGCTACAGGGCGGTAGTCGTTGAGGCAAGCGGGCGTAGATTTTTTGGGTACAGGGATGATGGTGGACTTCTTCAGACAGGTGGGGATGACAGCCTGTTCCAAGGACAGGTTGAAGATGTCAGTGAATACCGGGGCCAGTTGGTCGGCACAGACTTTTAGGACGCGGCCGGGGATGCCGTCCGGTCCTGCTGCCTTCCTGATATTCACTTTTTTAAAGATCCGTCTCACCTCATGCTCTGTTACCCTGAACATTGAGTCTCCATCAGCAGACCCCCCCCCCCCCCCCCATTGCCGTGGTTTGTAGGCTGGTGTTGTTATTCACAGCCTCAAACCTCGCATAGAAGGAATTGAGATCATTTGCTAAGGAGATGTCACTGTTCAGTTTGAGGGGGGTGCCTTTGTAGTCTGTCATTGTTCTGAGGCCCTGCCACATGCCTCTAGAGTCAGCCTGTTCAAACTGAAGTTCAACTTTATCCCTGTAACGTCGTTTTGCCTCTATTACTGCTCTCCTGACGTTGTATCTTGCCATCTTGTGTTCTTCCATGTTGCCTGTCACCAGCCCGGTGTTGTATGCTGATGTGCGCACTTTCAGAGCCTCACGGACGGATTTGTCTACCCAGGGCTTTTGATTTGGGTAGATTTTAATTTTGGTGGAGGGGATTGTTTCTTCTACCTGAGTACAGACATAGTCAATCACCGTTTCGGTGTATTCGTGAATATTGGCTGTGTTATCACGGAATACACTCCAGTCTGTGCATTCCAGTACAGCTTGGAGTGACTCCTCTGACGTCACGGCCCAACGCTTAACCTCTCGCGAGACCACCGGCGTTCGCTTGAGACTTTGTTTGTACTTTGGCAAAAGAAAGATGGCGGCGTGATCGCTTTTACCGAATGGACTAAGAGCCTGTGACTTGTACCCATTCTTAAATTGCGAGTATACATGGTCTAATATGTTCTCGCCTCTGGTGGGACAGGTCACATGCTGATAGAAATTCGGCAGCACCTTTTTAAGACGCGCGCTTAAGTCTGGAGAGCTTGATTTGACGTGATGTCATTTGCGGTCCGGCCCCGGACCGCACGGGCGGGAGAGGTTAAGGTACACCTTTCCTCCTTGCTTGGAGTTGGAGAGCGAGGCGCGATCCTTTGGTGTGATGAGGTAGACGCGGGGACCCGGCTTGGCGATGGCATGGAGAACTCTGAGGTGGACCTCCTGGCACTCACTGCATGCTTTCCTCAAGGTGCAGGCATCTTGCTCATGGCTGGTACGACCGCAATTACGGCAACATTTGCCATTTGCTATCCACTTCTCAACCTTTGTCGGTGAGCATTGGACAGCCTTCAGTAAAGGAGACGTAAATGGGAGCACTGTGTGTGTGTCTTTAATGTGCATTCTGTCTAACACTTTTCTCTCCGGGTAATGCTCATTACAGTTTAACCTTTCCCTACCCCCTGCCTATAGTTCATTGTGAAGGGTCTCCACTCATCATTAAGGAAGGGTACTGCTTTGGGGAGCGAATATATCATCCATCTTACTGCCATCGGGTGTGGGAGGGCCCAGGAAGTATTGGGGGAAGTGTGGGTGTGTGGGGAGCTACTGCTGATCGCCCTGGAGGGCAAGAAGGACCGGCGTACCATCCCTAGGTCAGTGAATCCTAGGCCCCATCCACTCCTGCTGCTCGACCTCCACTTCAACATTCCTGGCCTACAGTCGGGGACCCAGCTGGACCCAGCTCTGCTGCGTTCTCGCTACCAGGTGGCCATGTACAACCACTCCCATAAAGCAGGGATAATCCACCCTGCTACATTTGGCATCACAAACAGGATCAACATCCTAACTCACTTCCTTGATTGACAGAGAGAGAGAGACCCACGATGTCCGAAGAACGGACCTGCGCCGCGCCGAAGACGGCGGCGAAAGAAGAGGCGCTCCCAGAGGAGCGACAAAGCGCCCAGCATGCCTCCCCCGAGGTAAAAGAAGAAGAAACAGAGACAATGCGAGACTTGGCCGCACAAGTGGAGGCCCTGAGGGGTCGGTTCCACGACCAGGCAGGCCTCCTGGACCGTCAGGATCGACCAGCGAGAAACCCTCGCTTTAGCCAAGGCCGTCCTCGAGAGACGCGCTCGTGAACCCCAAGCGACCCCCCCGACGGTGTACGTCCAACGGGAGCGAAAATGCAGCGAGTTGGGGGGGGGGGGGGGGGGGAAGAGAGGGGAGAGCTGTCAATAGAGGACTGGATCCAGGCAATGTAGTCGGACTTCCGAGCGGGCAAGGTGCCGGCCGAAGACCAGGCGGAGATATTACAACTCCACCTGAAAGGCGAGGCTAAACAAACCGTGCGGTTCATGATGGAAGAGCCCTCCCCGGACCCAGAAGCCCTGTACTAGAAGCGACTTACGGGGACAAAGCCCCTGTCAGCATCCGTCTGGGGGAGTTCTACAATCGCAAGCAGACAGCTGGCGAGACCGAAAGACAATTTGCGTACGACTTGCAGGAGATGCTTCGGCGTCTACAGCGGCGGGCACCCACGCGGGTCCCAGACACCGCCACCCTGCTCCAGGAACAATTCGTTCTAGGCCTAAGAGACGACGCACTGTGACGGGAGATGAGACGATATCAAAGAGAGAAAGGGACGCTGATGTTCCTCGACCTAATGCTGGCCGCAATCGACTGGTCCAAAGAGGAGGAGACACTGTCCACCGCTAAGAGCCCCGCCCGTGGCACGATACACGCCGCCGTCGCGGAGGGGCACGAAACCCCTGTCGACATGTCTGCACTACAGGACTCCATCCGCCAGCTGGTCGCGGGCCAAGAGCTGCTCCTCTGGGCCCTGCAGTCGGAGCGAGACGGGCCCCAAAGAGGCTCCCCTGGATGGCGTCCCCGGGGAGACGTGCCCGCTACCCCGCGTAGACTACCCCGCTGGAGCGAGGATGGACGACTGATCTGCTACGCCTGTCAGCAGCCGGGACACATCAGTAGAGAATGTCCACTCCAGGCCGGCGGACCGCGCCAAGCACCTTCCCCCGCCCCCAGCGTCGGGCTCGCAGGGACGCCTATCTAGAACACGAGGGGCAATCGACGCCGTTGAGGCAGGAGCCGTCGACGCGATAGCCACGGGCCCAGAGACCCAAGATGTGTACGGGGGATGTTACACCCTACAGATAGACGGCATCACGACCTGCTGCCTCTTAGACACCGGATCCGAGGTTACCACCATGACCGAAGCCCATTTCAAATGGCAATTCAAGACGAAGAGACTGTCCTCCGCCACCTGGGTCACCCTCACGGCCGCCAACGGCTTAGAAATCCCTGTGGTGGGGTGCCTCTTCGCTGAAGCTGATGGCGGATGGCGCGGTGCTGGATGACCATCAACAATACCTTCACGCCCAGGCGGCTGGAGCCATCCTACACCTGACACAACTGCAGGCGATAGCCGCGGGGAAGTAGCGCGCTCTGGCCACCCTTATCCAGCGCCACCTGTGACTGGAGCAGGCGGAGGTACCGGAACTGCGGCGGATCCCTCTTCTGACGTCTCCCCTCTCCGACGCTGGGTTATTTGGGTCAGCGATGCACCAGATGACGGCTGCCTGCAGGGACATGGAAGAGCAGCGCTCCGTACTCCAGTCCCACTTTCCCCGACCCAACGCTGCTGCGACCAGGAGCGTCAAGCGGAGACAACAGCGGCAGAGTTCTGCGAGCTTTGCCGCCGCCGCCGCCACCACTGCTGGGCCTTCGAAGAAGAAGAAGGCCAAGGATGGAGGAGCCTCTGCCGTGGCTGCCAGTCGTCCTGCACCCGGGGGGAACGGTAGGGATATACGTGGCCAGGCGGCTTCCCAGCACCGCTCCTCCGGGCCAGCTGCCCGCGGGGGCAAGCGGCACCCTGCGTGCGGTGGCCGGCATAAGTGACTTTCCCCTGCTGTCCCCCCCCCCTCGCCAACATATGATTTTGTTAAATAAATAAAGGGTCCTTCGTAGTAGAAGGATTATTTTTTGTTAAGCAAAACGTGTGTTGATTCACTACATTTTGGGGGATACGTCATGTGCAATTTAAGCCCACAGCTAAAATGCTGGGGTTGCGACCCTTGCTTGAAGTGTGTGCAGTTTCTTAGGAAAATTGCGTGGTCGCTATTGTGTATAGCTGGGCAAGGCTTGTAGTTTAGCACTTGGACAAGGCTTATATCCTTCTCTCTACTTAAGATGGCGTTCTTTCTTACGTGAGTAAAAGCGAACTTGGCGTTTTTTGTATGATGAGAGTTGTGTGTGTTCATGTAACGTTAGGTAAACGTAGCTTGAGTCCACAACTGGTCTGTGTGTTAGCTTACAGAGTTGTACATATGTAGCATATGACCAAGGGCCTTTGGTCCCTCTCTTTAGCCTGTTATATTTTTCTTTGCTTAAGGGTAGAGGCAAAAATAGCGGGTGGCAAGGGTTTCGCACATAAGCTTGAGCCGTGAAATAAAACCCGTTTTTTACACAAACGAGGTTATCGGCTGTGGCTGGCGTGCAGGATGTAGAGCTATTACCCTGGCAGGTATATGTGCTTCCATGTAGCACGCCATGCAAACTGGTGTCACGGCTCTGCCTTCTTCTATTGCATCGTATCAGGGGTGAGGTGGATATATAGTTATATCCTTTACGAAGCTGATTGGCAGAGGGGTTGTGCCTTTCTACCTATCAGTCTCCCTGTCGAGGGTGTTCTCTCTCTCGTCGGGGGGGGGGGGGGGATTTCCCTGTCTCCCGCGCCATATTAGGGTAGTGGGACACAGGATTTCCCCGGCCATGGAAAACGTCACAGGCGCGTTTTCTTATTGACCATGGGACATACCCGTGAGTTCAGGACCTGTGCTACAGGCCGCTGTCATTGTAAAAGTTAGGTGATGCAATGCAGTCGAGGCTTCTACTCTTCTGCTCTGCTCTCTATCAGTAGTGTTATTGGGTTGTCACTTAGCCCAATTATCACATGAACTTTTTTCAATTGTTTACTCTCTGGGATAACCGCTGTCTTCCCCTCTTACATAAAGAGCAGAATTGACGCGGTTGTTATTCCCAGTAGGCTTGGGCGGTATAATTTTTTTCATACCATCATACCTTGATGACCTAATACCCCGGTATACGGTACATGACGGTATGACTTTCATTTTCATCAGCGGGGGGGGGGGGGGGGGGGGTGGCAACCCGTGTTACCAAGTAAACAAATCACGGAGATGGCCAGTTAGCCTGCAGCATCCGAGTGCTACTATCGTACTATCGTTAGCTCTCAGAATGGTAGCCAGAAGCCCGCTCCTAGTACTACTAACGTTAGCTCTCAGAATGGTAGCCAGCAGCCCGCAGCACCCTAGTACTAGTAACGTTAGTATTGTGTATTCAAAAACGCACCGGACTGCGACGTAACGTTTTACTGTTTATTTGCTTGCTCCATCAGTGCACAACAACACACACTCTCGTTACCACAATGCTTTACGGTATTTTCACAGCACTGTCGCAACATTACCGTAAAGCGCGAACACCGTTGTGATCCACATACACAACAGTTAGCTCTCAGAATAGCCAGTTAGCCAGCAGCACCAGCAACGGTAAGCGTGTCTCATTTAATTTCCACCACTGAAGCGGGGTTTCCCCTCCTCCTGTGTGTAGAAGACAACCAGCTCTGCGTGTGCTCGCTCCACTAGTGAGGACTGGTCTCGCCCTCTGCTGGCACGTGTGTGTACTACAACCAACCACTGTCAAAACTCTGTTTCAGTGTAATATACATAATATAAACTGAAACGCATCTGTGATTTTGACGGTATTGATTTTCAATACGTCGGGATTTCTAAATACCCTGGTATACCGTAATACTGTCATACCGCCCAAGCCTAATTCCCAGGCTTGCCATATGTGAGCCCGTGTCTGCGTCTATAGACCGGCTCCCTGCTGCTCTTCCCAGACAGCAAGGGGAAACGTTGTGAGCAGGGTCTTACGTTAACTTTTTGGCTCACTAGCCACTGTGGCTAGTGGTTTTCCAAAGTCACTAGCCACTCAGCATTTTCACTAGCCAAAATCCCTGCACTCGCGCCCCCACCCAAAAAGTAATAAATATAGGTCATTTCTTCTTCACTAACCCCTGCTGGGGACAGTATCATTGTAATCATACTGCTACACGCCAACTGTACAACTGTGCTTCTGACTGTTGACTCCATTGTTTACTACTGCCTGCGACCAGTGACTCAGCCGCAAAAGGAGCTCCAGTTGGGCCAACGGCTGACTGGGACAAGATGGAAGGTGTAGATGTGGAAGAGTTGTGTTGAACCTAGCAATTACATTGTTGCTCCAAACGCTGTGAACATTATCATTGACACACCTATGCCTTGGCTGTGTTGAACCTAGCAATTATATTATTGCTCCAAACGCCGTGAACATTATCATTGACACACCTATGCAGGGCTTGACGTTAACTTTTTGGCTCACTAGCCACTGTGGCTAGTGGTTTTCCAAAGTCACTAGCCATTCAGCATTTTCACTAGCCCTGGGCAGGTGGGCAGGTGTCAACGTCAAGCCCTGGTTGTGAGGCTCTTTTCTTGTTGGAAATTCGCCGTCACTGTTCTCAGGTTCATTCAACGCTGTTATGAAATCGGCGTATGGTCTTTCAAGACCGTTCAGCGCTGGCCCAGGGTGTTTTTTCAACGATTGAATATGCTTATGGGCCCGGCGCGCCTTGGCTGTCCACCATGGCATAAAAACTGCGTTTTTTATGCGGTCGGCTGGGAAGGCGATTTTTTGTCTCTACCGAGCACCAGTGCACTAGGTTAGACTCGAGGACTCGCGTACATCTCCGGGGGGGATGACGGAGTAGATCAAACATTGGCAGGGGGGTTCACGCCTTTGGGTGGGCCACCAAAAGCAGTGTGTTCGCGTACTGACCGATCGACACGCATACCTACCCCCCTCTTAGGACTGGGGGCGGTGGCGTGACTAGGGCACGGGACTGGTCTTGGTCTCGCCGGACCGGATCAGTTTAACCCGTTGTCCGCCGGGGCGCAGACAGGTTCTGGTTCCCCGAGGGACTCTGTGCTTTTCCGGGGGGGAAATGCCAGGTCGGGCCGGACGTCACAGCGGTTGATGTCATGAATGTGTGTGTCATATAGATGCCGCCACGAGTTGCCCTTAACAGTGGCATGCATTGGTCCATACTGTGTTGTACCTTTTTGCGCGATGTTAAGGGGTTGGTCCTTCTCCATTTGTTTCACCCCTTCCTCCCTGTTAACCAGGGATGGGAGGGGGCTGTCAGGGAGGCTGCTTCTGTCAACTCCTCTATGCATCCCTATGTAGGTCTCGGTCCTCCAGGCCCAGGTCGTGCTTTGCCCACAATGTCCTGTTGGCCTGGGTTAACCCTTTTTTACACCTGAAACGCTTGAACTGCATTGTATAGCCTGTGTATACGCATGTTTCTGGGGTTTCTTAGTGGGTTAAGGGAGCAACCACCTCCTGTTATAATAAACATAGGGGGTGTTTGCTCCCCAGTGTGTTGGTAGCAGAGTCAACTCTCGGGTTGAGCCCGGTTAAGACCCTGGCTGCCCGAGAGTATGCCCCCGCATCTGTCATGACGTCTGCCAATTGTGTCAAACTCTTTCTCTGAACTTCGACCCGCAAGATTTTTTATTTGGCGGGGTCGGGGTTCATGGAGATTGTGACATGGTGACACCGGGATGCTGTTCTTACAGTAAGTCCATTAGGTGCCTGTCTAGTCCACAGTGCTCCGGGCGCAGGTCGAGTTCTACTCTTGGGACCTGTCGGCCTGGATTGAGGGATCAACCTCCTTGGAGTGTTGTCTCCTGGCGCGCCGGCTAGCGGCGTGCTTAGGGGAGAAGGGCCTTCACCTGGTTTAGGCCCTGTCCGATATGCTGGCGATGGGGGGGGTGGTGTCACCAGTGACCGTCTGGTGGGGTCTCGATGCCGCGGCCTCATTGACCTCACCACGCCCCTTTTTTCCATATCTTGCTGCTACGGTCTTGCCAGGGGGTTGGGGTTTGTTGACCCCGACCTCGCGATGTTGGGGGCTGTGACGGGGGCTTTGTTCACGTCCGTTCCCTGGTGGCGTGTGGGATGCGTGTCTGAGTAGGACCCCTTCTCTTCTCCCTCTACACTAAATCACTGGGTAACATTATCACGTCTCATGGCTTCTCCTATCACTGTTATGCCGACGATACTCAACTCTTCCTCTCCTTCCCTACCTCAGATATCCACGTCTCTGAGCGGATCTCGGCCTGTCTGTCTGACATCTCCGCCTGGATGACGACCAACCACCTCAAACTGAACCTAAGCAAAACAGAATTGCTCCACCTGCCGGCCAAATCCTCCCCCCTGACCGACCTTTCCATCACAGTTGAGAATGCAGCTGTGACCGTGTCCCCGACCGCCAAGACAGTGGCGGCTCGCCACTAGGGGCGCTCGGGCGCCGCCCCCCCTCAGGCCCTGCCCTGGTTATATGAGAGAACAAGAAAAATAATGTTTTAGTTTTTTGTTTTATAGCCCTATAAATAATATAAACATGTTTAAAATTAATAATATTTACTCATTTTAAGTATGTTTGTGTTTCCAATGCACAATATAACGTTATTATATAAAATAAAAAATACTCGTTTTCTTGAACAGGAAGTATTTCTCGGCCCGGGCTAGACGCGATAGCACTCTGAGTGCGCGTCACGGTTTGATCGCTGTATCCATCGCAGCCAATCAGTGCGTAATGCGTTGTGCGTTGAAATATGACTATTATGTTGGAATCCGGGCGCGATTTGAAGCGGTCTAGGCAGCAGCGTCAAGAATTTCTGTAGCCGCATTTCGCGGAGACGCTCTCTGATTGACCGACGCCAGTATTTTTTTCCGTAGCAGAATTTCGCAGAGACGATCTCTGATTGGCCGAATCCAATTTCTAATGTTCCAATTCTAGCTTATTCCTAGGTTGGTGGTAGAGATACTAGTTGTGTTGTTGTGAGATGCAGCTGTTTGTCTTAGAGCGTGACTGCAAGTTCTTTAGACGGTTAAGCTTAGGCACTCTTTCAAAGTTGGTTAAGGTTAGAGTTTGTCTTAGAGCATGGCGATAGAACGCCAGGTAGTTTGCAGTCTGTTCGACGCGGAAATGGACAAAGAAATGTACTTGTGTTGTGTGGTGCTAACTGCAGTGCTAACAAGCTAACACTTGGCTAACAAGCTATATGGCGGATGCAGTCTGGACACAGTGGACAGTGGTCTGGAATACATCAACAGTGGATTATACACTTTATCAAGCGAAGCCCTCCTGCCCTGGACGTTTCAACTAAACAGTGAGTCTCTCTCTCTCTCTCTCTCTCTCTCTCTCTCTCTCTCTCGCTCTCTCTCTCTCGCTATACACAGCTGTCTCCGCGAAATGCGGCTACGGAAAAAAGTATTGACTGTGCTTGCTGAGACGATAATAGGCTAGCGATTCAAAATGCGCTGCTGTGTTATGAACTATAACATTAATTTAGCTGCTGCTGATGCATAATGAATGAATGGTGAGTTGTTTAAAATGACAACATACATGTGTTAATTATTTGATTTGATTGATCCGAGAGACAGAGAGAGAGATTGCTCCAGAGCATCTCAGAGCATTACATTTTCAACTCGACCTCCTAACGTGAACTGCGACCCACAAGGCACCAGCGGCACCAGCCGCTACTGCGCCAAGAACCTTGGTGTTGTCCTCGACGACCAGTTGAACTTCTCTGCTCACATCGCAGCGACAACCAGAACCTGCAGATTCCTCTTGAGCAACGTCAGAAGGATCCGCCCCTTCCTGACAAAAGAAGCCACCCAACTCCTCGTCCAATCAACAGTCATTTCCCGCCTCGACTACTGCAACGCACTGCTCGCTGGCCTCCCGGCCACTGCCACCAAGCCTCTTCAACTCATTCAGAACGCAGCGGCCCGTCTGATTTCAAACCTACCGAAGTCGGCCCATGTCACCCCACTTCTTAGGGACCTGCACTGGCTCCCCATTGCTGCACAAATCCGCTTCAAGGCCCTCGACCTAGCATACCGTGCAGCAAAGGGAACCGCTCCCGCCTACCTCCGGTCAATGGTTTCTAACTACACACCCTCAAGACCCCTACGCTCTGCATCTTCTGGCCGCCTCAGACCTACTCCTATCCAAGCTCCGGGAGGGTCATCAAAGAGAAGTCGCCTATTCTCAGTCCTTGCCCCACAATGGTGGAATGAACTACCCACCCCAGTTAGGACAGCCGAAACCCGTCCAATCTTTCGCCGTCTACTAAAGACGCACTTCTTCAACCATTATCAAAAAAAAAAAAAAAAAAAAACGAACCTTACTGTCATGCACTTGTCCCAATAAACTAACCTACACTGTAGCACTCAACACTTTGATGCACATTGTTACTCAGCTGATAGAGTTGTGCCCTTCCTGATGACTTGTCGTACAGAACTTGTAAGTCGCTTTGGATAAAAGCTTCAGCTAAATGACTAAATTTAAATATAAATGTAAATGAGTAGTCACGGGCCGTTCTAAACAAAGGTAAGTCCCACGGTCTGCTCACCCTGTGCGGTGAGGCGCTAAACCCTCTTCGCACAGTCAGGGTCTGATCTCCCTCCTGTCCCTCGCTAGGGGGGGTGGTGGGGGCCCGGATCCTCCCCGGTCCTGATGGTTGTAGGGGACCTCAGCGGGTGCATCTGTCGGGCTTACACTCTGCTCAGCTCTTGTGTTCCAATAGAGCAAAGCGTAAGCTATTAACGAAATATAACGAAGGTTATTCTATATTCCTATTATATGAGTAATAGCAAGCACTTTGCTCTGACTCACTGAGGACCCCACCGTCTTCCGTTTCGGCGGTGAAAGACTGGGAAAGGAGCTGTGGTGTGGCCATGACCACATGTAGGAGCGGATGTGGGAGTGGTCAGGCAGGTGGGCAGAAGTGTGTACACGTGGTGAACGTTTTTTAATTTACGATATGATTAAAGGGATAGTTCCAATAGAGCAAAGCGCTCACTATAGAATAACCTTCGTTATCCCTGCCCTTAACCACATACTCCTTGATTGGGGCGTGTTTATCTATAATTGGCATAAGCAGGTCTAGAAAGAAAGACCAAGCTGATTCAACATCAGGTATCAAGGTAACCCTGCTCCAGTCAATAATAATAATAATAATAATAATAATAATAATAATAATAATAATAATAATAATAATAATAATAATAATAATAATAATAATAATAATGCATTCTATTTATAAGGCGCCTTTCAAGGCACTCAAGGTCGTCAATGAGATAAATCCTGCTAAAAACCCTGTTCACAGAAGTGTTTTGCACCACGCTTGTTAATATACAGAGGCTTCGCCTTTGGGATTTTAGCATCCCTAACACAGGCAATGACCCAGTGGTACTAACATTTCAGGGTACTTTACATTTGGGTGAGTTGGGGAATCAATAAACTGCGCTAAATTCATGGTATTTTTTTTTTTTTTTTTTTTAGATTTTTTCTTTGGCGTTTTATCGCTTTATTTCTTTTCTACTGGGCAGTCCAGTAGGGAGAGACAGAGTAGGAATGGGAGACAGAGTATGGGGAAGACATTCGGCAAATAACGACGAGTTCGGGAGTCGAACCCGGGTCGGCCGTGTTGCGGCTGAGCGCGCTATGTGGTTCGCCACTGGGGCGCCCAATTCATGGTATTATTAAAGTATGCTTTGAATTCATCTGACACTGCAGACAACCAGTCCAGGTTCAAATCACCACAGAGGATCAATTCATTGTCAGGTAATTTAGAAATTATGCCAGATAGAGAGGTCAATGTTTCCTTTGTAGCAGATGGAGGCCTGTAACAACCTACAACTGGAACATTGCATCCCATAGATAATTGGACTTGCAAGGCTAGAATTTCAAATTGCTTGGGAATTTACTTTGTGACAAGCACTTGGGTGTGGAACTTGCGGTTTGAATATACAGCTAGACCACCACCATGTTTAGGGCGATCAGCACGGTACAAATGATAACCATCGATAGAAACAACGTTGTCACTTATCCACTTGGATAGCTCTCAGAAATTATGATGATATCAGCACTGGTTGTCTGTGCCCAGATTCGTACAAAGTCTATCTTTGGCAACAAGCTCTGTACATTTAAATGAATGATACCAGATACCAGATCTCAAACTAAAATCTGCAGGAGTTTGTGCACAATCTAAAACAGGTCCAGGATTGGTTTCAACATTGCCAGACAGCATCAATATCAACAAAATCATGCATCGCAGTTTAGTCACTTTAGGGTTAACGTTACAGCTTGATTTTACATCCGAGCTTAGTATCGAAAGGAAGAGAGCATTCGTAGACTTACCAGGCTAACCTCTCCCTCCCTGCCGTTTGACTGGTCTCCAGCGGCCTGTGCTGCGTTCCGTTCCCTCCAGAAGAAGTTTACCACCGCCCCGGTCTTGCTCCACCCAGACCCCAAGAGGCAGTTTATTGTGGAGGTGGACGCCTCGGATACTGGACTAGGGGCTATCTTGTCTCAGCAGTCGGCGACGGACCAGAAGGTCCATCCATGCGCTTTCTACTCTCGTTGTTTCCTTCCTGCCGAGAGGAACTATGACATTGGCAATCGGGAGCAGCTAGCGGTAGTGGCTGCCTTGGAGGAGTGGCGTCATTGGCTGGAGGGGGCCGAGGAACCGTTCACCATTTGGACGGACCATAAGAACTTGACGTACATCCGTGCATCCAGGCGCCTCAGCGGCCGGCAGGCAAGGTGGGCCAGCTTCCTCAGTCGGTTCGACTTCTCGTTGACTTTTCGCCCTGGGTCCCGCAAGACGAAGGCCGACTCTCTGTCCCGGTTACACTCCAAGGGAGCTCCAACCACTGAGGATCCGACTCCCATCCTCCCAGAGGTCAGGGTGGTGGGAGTGGTCACCTTGGGCATTGAGACCGTGGTCAGGCGTGCCCTACGTTTCCATCCCGCTCCCAGAAACGTACCTGTTCGTCGCCTCTTCGTCCCCGACCCAGTCCGGTCCCGGGTTCTCCAATGGGGCCATACCAGCCGGTTTGCCTGCCACCCCGGCGTTCACCGCACTTTCTCCTTCCTGGCTCGTCGATTCTGGTGGCCCACCATGAGGAACGACATCAAGGAGTTTGTTCTGGCCTGCACGGTCTGCGCCCGCAGCAAGGCCTCCCACCAGGCACCCTCCGGTCTATTACAGCTACTTCCCATTCCGAGCCGCCCTTGGTCCCATGTGGCATTGGACTTCGTCACGGGTCTTCCACCGTCCCAGGGAAACACAGTCCTTCTGACTGTGGTGGACCGGTTCAGCAAGGGGGTCCACCTCGTGGCCCTTCCCAAGCTTCCCTCAGCTTCCGAGACAGCGGACCTCCTGACAAGCCACGTGTTCCGCCTCCATGGTTTCCCCCAGGACGTCGTCTCGGACCGGGGTCCCCAGTTCACTTCCCAGGTATGGCGGGCCTTTTGCAAGGGATTGGGGGCAACTGTTAGTCTCTCGTCTGGTTACCATCCACAGACTAACGGACGTCCGACGGCGGGGACGGGGGTTGCAGTACCTGGTGGACTGGGAGGGATACGGTCCGGAGGAACGGAGCTGGGTCTCCCGCCAGCTCATCATGGATCCCGCCCTGATCACCGACTTCCATCGGTCCCATCCGGGGAAGCCGAGGCCGGGCAGGTCGCCGGGTGGCTCCCGTGGAGGGGGGGGTACTGTGAGGATTGGTCCAATACCGCACGCTTCCAGGTACCAATTACCTTCACGCACCTGAAGTGAGTTTCAAATCAGCTCGGTGGAGCCCTTATATACTCTGGGGTTCTGTACGTTCTGTGTCGGGTCGTTTGCTTACCACTACCTGCTGCTTGTTCCTCCTGTGTGTTTCTCCGTCGTTTCTCCAGAACGTCTTTGGAAGTCGCCGCTCTTGCTCCTCTCTGCCATCCGTGGATCTGTGCCTCGTAGATCGCTTTGCGCAATTGCGCCTTGGTGAGTTTTTGGAAACATACTTTTTTGGATGCTCTGTTTTTTCCTCGCATTTTCCTGGACTCGGGATCCTTTCTGTTTTTGTGTGTTTTGGTAAACACTGAAGATGTGTCGCTTGTGTTAGTACGGGACTCAGCTAATAATACTGGACTGCCTCGTATTCCATACGCTCGTTTGTTGACATTCTCTCTCTCTCTGTTCCTCCCCGAGTGGATCTGTTCCTCCCCGAGTGGATGTCCAAGTAGCTGCAGAGCCGCAGAGTCAGAGGCGCAACGCCACAGTGCCGTCTCTGCTCTGAGCCGAGCTGCAGAGCCGCAGAGCCTACTCTGCCCAAGGACATTCTCCCCTTATGCTTTTTGTTGTTTTTGCTCTTCTCTGTTTTGGAAATAAATACGCCCTGGTTTTTGGCTAACTCTGAACTACCTGTCTGTGCCGTGCTGTTGGGGTGTTTACAAACCATAACATTGCCATCTATTACGAGTAGGGTATATCTGCAGTGCCGCAACCCCATAGATTTATGTTATTGTCTATTACGGTGAATTAGTGCACAAATCATTAATCATACATCAAAATAGCCTAATTTTATTATTATACACGATGATGACAATACAGAAAATTACAGAAAATTTTGAAATGCATGGCAAAAATAGCATTTATTGTCAGTATTTTAGAGACCCCCCAAAAATCATGTTTTCAGGGGAGCTGATGGCTGCCCCAGCTCATGGTTCGCACCCTGGTCATACTGGTCAGCAACTATAACAATAGATATATTATCTACAGATATGTAAAATGATTATGTGCAGGTATATGTACAAACAGATGTGGATAGATATCTATACAGTAAAAATAAATATATTTATAGTAACGTATATACAGTATTATTGTACATGCTATCAGTTGGGTTATTTGCAGGTGCACGTAAGTATAAGAGGATTATATGCAGGTAAATGTATATATGGAGTATATGGTCATATAGAGTACATAGTCATATAGTACATGGTCATCATATAAGGTGCAGTTAAGATTATTATGATTACTATCGGTATAAATATAATAGGCAACAGAGTTCAGAGTCGTACAGTGTGCAGTAAGAGTCTAGAGCCACTATATATTACCCCTCTACATGTGTATATCTATCTGTACACCTCTACATGTGTATACCACTATATCTGTAGGGGAGAACGGGGGACGTTGTCACACTTTTTACTCTAGTGTGAATTGCTCATCATCAAAACATTGTTCAATAGTCATTCCTAAATTGAAGCTTAAGATGTTGGCTTGAAATGTGTATCCCTCTCATTTTCCAACGTATTGTAACAAAGAGTTAATCACCTATCAAAGACACTCTGACACATTGTGACAACCAACCCCATCATGGGGATGGTTGTCACAGACTATGGGGTTGGTTGTCACCATGTGTTTTAATGGGAAACATCTTAAAAAGAAGACAAGAAGGCAGAACTAAATTTTAAAGTTTAATTGCATTGACAAGTTGACAAATACATAACTTAATGCATCTTAACATGAACATAAACAGGAAACACATATTTAGGCCATCCTATATAACAAAATAAGAACACAATAAATCGGCCTAACAATAATAGCCAACACAACATGTGACAACCAACCCCAAATAAAATGTGACGACCAACCCCAACTGGAATGTCTTGATAGCATCAAGGCTAACAGCCATCTAACAACTAGTTAGCAGCTAACAACAATCTAAACTATAGCTATCCCTTCACACTTTTTAAGGGTAATAATTGTTTGATTATAAACCAATTGTGTAAAAGCCTATAGAAAAATACTGAGGAGCGGAATATTTACAAATGGACATGAAAAACACAGAAAGTCCTCTCACCTCAAATTCAGCTGTATCACTCCAAATATGACAATGTAGGTGAACTCTGACCCCAATTCTGGACATTTAAATACCAAAGTATGGGAGACAGGACCCTCTGGTAGTGAAATATAACGCCCGTTCTCCCGCATCATGTGTATTTATACCACTATATCTATAATAATAATAATAATAATAATAATAATAATAATAATAATAATAATAATAATAATAATAGATCAAATTTATATAGCGCCTTTCATAGAACCCAAGGTCGCTTCACAATCAGGACAAAAATTAGGGCTAGGTAAATAGGAGGAAAAAAAGGGGGATGAGGGAAGGTAATCTAAACTGATGGGGAATCTAAACCTCTATGTGTATTTATATCATATACCCTCTGTATTTATACCAATATCTAAATAATGTGAGCCATTAAATAAAGGCTTTTTAAAATGTCTAGAGCTGCCTGCTTTGGACTTCAACTTTTTTTTATATATATATAAACCTCTACATATGTATTTATATCACTATCGGTATACCCTATAAATTGTATGTACTGTTATATATCAGTAATACAAATGCAAAATATAGTAAAGGCTTTTTGCCTTTGTAGGGCAGTATTGATGGCCATTCATGCAGCCAAAATGAATTGATTTAAGAGGCAAAGGTAGAACATTTACAACTGAAATCGCAACTGAAATGACTGCTGCGGCAGCCGGCTATAGGATAGCCTGTATCTTTAATAGTGAATTCTATATATTTAATAGTGAATCCCTATATATTTTATAGTGAATCTATATATATTTAATAGTGAATCCCTATATATTTAATAGTGAATCGCCTACAATAGCGATACATTTCCATTCCACATTCAAATAATTATATAATGATGTGTTATATATATCTGGGTGTTCCTGATACAAAGTGATGATTAGCCTATGATTTTTAAAGTTATTTCATTGTTCATCGGTCTTTGTTTATCCCATTTATTTTATCATAAAAAAGAACAATAAGATACATTTAAAAAATTAAAATAGGCTAATAAAAATAAATAGCCTTGATCTGTTTAGTCTGTTACATCATCAGACATTGAAGCATGCTCTTGGAGGAGTCATTCAATTAAATTAAATGTAATTTGATTAAAATGTTGGCACTGTCATTTCTAGCTGCAGATCACAAACGTCGTAACACAGGACACAGCGAGTTCGCGGCATAACAAATAGACATTACGTATCCACTTGGCTCCCATTGTTGCCCAAACGTCATGGCACACACAAACTGGAACGCCAATGCAAAGTTGTCCTTTGGAATCAAGTCCTACAAATAAGCATCCAAATTAGAACTATTCTAAATAGTATCTTAACATTTCTATGTATTCACTGCATTGGTGCAATCTCTCTCTCTCTCTCTCTCTCTCTCTCTCTCTCTCTCTCTCTCTCTCTCTCTCTCTCTCTCTCTCTCTCTCTCTCTCTCTCTCTCTCTCTCTCTCTCTCTCTCTCTCTCTCTCTCTCTCTCTCTCTCTCTCTCTCTCTCTCTCTCTCTCTCTCTCACACACACACACACACACGCACGCACACACATACACACACACACACACACACACACACACACACACACACACACACACACACACGCACACACACACACACACACACACTACTCCGGGAGCCAACATGTCTGACTCAAGGTGTTGATAAACCACCCACGTCATGATACAAATATTCTCATCTTAAACGTTTTTTTACTGGCCACAATATGGCGGGTGAGACCAGGAAGTGGTTCTGGGGTCAACTGGTCCCGGCTTCTGACACGAGCCCAGTACCTCTGCTCCGACGCGCGCCCCGGCACATCTGTTCCGCATCCACGTCCACGATATGCCAGCGGCCGATCGTGTGTGTGCGTGTGTGTGCGTGTGTGTGTGTGTGTGTGTGCGTGCGTGCGTGTGCGCGCGCCTTTCATTAGATTATACGAAGCATCCAGATGTAGAAGGGCCCCAAAGGAATCATGTTTTATACTAAATCTATTTTCTCCCCCCCCCCCCCTCTCTGTCATTGTGCACGAGAAACAGCTTGCATAGTAAACTGCTTCAGTATTGCAGAGAAAATACGGAATGGGAAATAAAATATAATAGAGCAGAATTCAATAGAAAATGCAACGAATTGAAGCTAAATACTGTTTGAGCTTTGAAGAGAACATGCATCTGTATAGAGGTTATTTTAAGATATGCTGCGGTGAGTCAAGGCAAGGATATAACCATAATATTTGGCCACCGTTATGCAAAACTTTGAGCCATTCTTTCAACAATAGTGAAAAATTGGAGTAAATTGATGTGTGGGCTCTTTAATGAGTTGGTATATCTTATGAAACCACTGCATGGTCCTTCTCTGAAAACTTTCAACTTTACCACATCGTGTTTTGGTGGTTTACGGCTATAGACAGTTTTAACTTGATAATATAAACATTCAAAATAGGCCCATGTTTACCTCCTGTTGCACTTTTGCTAATATTACTGTAATAGCTGACGGGAAATAAACATGCGTCCAAGCTGTTCCCATGGCAACACAATTCTACTGAAACGTCTATTGGGAGATTCAATTCTGTACTGTTTTATGTATTTATTTGAGAAGATGGAAACTATCAATACTATTGTCTTCAGGGTGATTTGCTAATTAATATACTGTAAAATAGCATATTTGTTCCACCCCACGGGGTCAGTACCGACCCAAAAAATGACATCTGGTCATAAATCCATATATTTTTTAATATTGCATATAAATTGCGATTTTTTTGTCAAACGTTTTCAAGTATTAACATCACTAACATGTCACAAAAGCATGTAGAATGTATATTATCATCAATACGTTAGTTTAGTAATAGGTTAAAAGTGCCATTAAATAGTTTTAAGTTTTCGATTTTATGAAGTCTATTCCAAGACGGAAACGGAAATGGACATTTTGAACCATGGGAATTGTAGTCTTTTTGCGGCCATTTTGTAGAGGACATGCATAGCTGTCGACCAGCGTTGGAATTTTTCCGAACTACACTTCCTGTCAGATACTGTGGGGGTTCAAAGTTCAGCGTTCTGACTGAATATCAATAACTGTTATGATTCGCGATAATAAGCCACAAAAGGTAACGTTTTTGACAAATATTGAAATGCAGTTAGTTTCTGCTCCCTATTGTTAGCATGTAGGAACAATTAGATCTGAAATTAGTTTCAAAACGGTTGCACTGTGGGGAACATTTTAAAGTACACTAGATTACAGTAGATTTCATTATCTGTTATTATGCACGCCTGGTGATACTAAATCCAAATTGAACTCAGGCATTTGAAAGATAATATATGTATATATATATAAATGTGCGAATTGGCTATAATAAGGTAATGTATAAGCATCATATTCTATATTCTATAATAATATTTCAAATTGCATTGGTCCGGATGGGAGAATTCAGTACTGTATCTACAGAACCTTCGGTTTAATCATCTTCCCTTTATTAATTTCCTTAGATTTTTTTGTACACATGATCTCAAGAGGGTACTGAACGAGATCAGTGGCAGTTTTTTAAGTTTGGTCATTATTATCAGGGTGTTATTCATTGTCAAAGATGCAAAGAAAAATCATAATTCATATTCTACTTTGTTTCATCACAATTTAAGCAAGCCTAGTAATAGACACAATATTTCTGACACTGTGAATACATTCCCTGAGGTCCATAGATGTACCTAGATACCAAGAATATGCAAATAGCCCTTGTAGAAATGGAGCAATATTCCATTTACCTATAGGTATATATTTTAGGCGGATTTTCACATCGTGTGGAACAGGTTAATGCCCATGGCTAAATTTTATTAAAGGAACAAATTAAAAACAACCGACCAGCATTTGACAGTTGAAAAACATCACCAGTCTGCATTTCTTTAAATTGTTGCCATACATGACCACAGCAAATAGTCTCCGGAGTAATTTAGCCTCTTAATTACTTTAATGAAGTAAATGAGGGAGAAACAAAGGGTGTTTTCTCGGCCTCCAGCCACGATACACAACACAACAGACTATCCACCAAAACAACCAAGTAACCCCCCTCCTTATAAGGTCAACATAATTGTAGATGCCTGTAAAATTTCACAGATGACTGGTGTGTTGCATGCCAATACATTTGGTTAGTTTACGGCCTTAGTCAAATCTCAAACTGGCGGGGTCTTATTCCTCTCTCAAACGGAACGGCCCCGGTGCTGTGATGTAGTGCCATGATCGCGCGCTTCCCCTCTGCGACCGGCTGCTCATTAGCGCGCGCTCTCTCTCTCTCTCTCTCTCTCTCTCTCTCTCTCTCTCTCTCTCTCTCTCTCTCTCTCTCTCTCTCTCTCTCTCTCTCTCTCTCTCTCTCTCTCTGTCTCTGTCTCTCTCTCTGTTTCTCTCTCTCTTTGCCTCTGTGTGTGTGTGTGTGTGTGTGTGCGTGTATGTGTGTGTGAGAGAGAGAGAGAGAGAGAGAGAGAGAGAGAGAGCGAGAGAGAGAGCGAGAGAGAGAGAGAGATTGGTTGTTGTTGTCTGTCAACAGCTAACACCTGCATGCCAGTCCGTTACCTTGGTAACAGCAGAGAGGGAGGTTGGCAGGTCTGACGTGACGTCAACTCTAAACAACATGGTAGGTATTATATACAGTGCCGATTCATAATAACAAAGCTCAACCACAATCATCAAGAAACCCCCGATTGGTAAGCGGTGGAATGCTTGTGCCGATATGGAATATACATATTCATGTGCCAACCATGTGACAGCTCATTGGCGACAGTTGTCATTTATTGATCCCCTATTGGAATACATCACATATTGTTGATAGATAAATTGAATTAAGAGTCTGTTTAGACTGTTTCACTGGAATTGTGTTGCTGCAGGGAACAGTTTAAATGTACAAATTGTTATTGTTGTCACTTTTAAACAGTATAGGTCTGGCTACTCTGACCAGGCGTCCAATAGCTTGTAACATTATTCACAATATGAAACCCTGCAGGTATAGCATAACAGTGGCATGTCAGCATGGTCCAAGAATTCCTAACAAACACAAACGGGCGTTTTATTAATTATTAATAGGTTTGTGTCCTCTATTGATTTCCATCGTCAAATGTGAAATAAAAGGTGGACATTTCATTTGAACACATTTTAGTTTATGGTTTATACATTTGCAAAGACTACATTATTAGGCTATATGCAGCGGCTGTGTAAAGCCTATCGTCCTTTTTAATTGGTTTTGGGCAAAGATTTCACAGAAAAACAGACAGAAAAATATGGAAAATGATATCGGTAAACACACTTTTTATGCATTAACATTCATCCTCTCATTCAATAATCTATTGGACCTTATTCATTTTGAATGTATATGATCGAATTCAGTGTTTCTAATCCAAATATTAAAAAGGCTTTGAGCTACAAATCCATTTTGAAAACGATTTAATTTGCGATGTTCTATGTTGATTTTTTTTTTATTAAATAATGTATATTCCTATCCTACTCAAATCCCCATCTAAAGTAGGTCCAGACTCCAGACAACATTGTTTTACATCCAAACATTGTCATTGTTTTCTCAAGTCTTCTGTCCACACAATGGTTTTGGCTTTATTGGCTGTCACAATAGCAAGCATTATAGACCTTTTCTAACATGACAACATAGATATTATAAATGGGCCCACGTGTATTTCTATTGCAATGTTAGTTAATATCAATATTTCCTGTTGCAGTGACTATCAATAACTGACATATACATATAGCATGAGATTGTGCCCAAGCAGGTCAGCCGAGACATGAGGTATTTAAGGCAGCCTATATACTCATCTATTCTCCCTGGCCTTTGACCAGAGCTGAGCCAACTTTGAGTCCTTTTATGCCTTATTTTGTATTCTACTGCACTTGTTGTCTTTCTTTTATTCTTCTTTTGTTTTTATTTATCTGAACCCCTGCACTTATTTGTATTTGCACTTTTTGCATTTTTATATATTTTGTATATGTATTTTCTTCTTTTCTCTATATGTTTTATCTGTGAAGCACTTTGGTACAGTCACGACTGTTGTAATTTTGTAAATGTGGTATATAAATACAAATTGATTGATTGAAGCAACACAAACTTAAAATTGCGAGCTTATATTTAAATCCGTGGTTTAAGGGCGACCGTTTGAGGCTGTTCTGGTATAATTGAACCTATAAGGCCATAACCAAGTATTTTTCTTAATTGTAGCCCAATAAATTATCAACACGTGTTCATATAGTCTTTTATATAGTCTAGCGTGCCCCTGCTCGAGCTAACATCAACACTGTCCACAGCCTCGAGAAGTTACCCGTTCTTACGTTAACGTTTCTATATAACTAATGTATTTGAGCCTCATGTCATGTGTCCTACGTGAGGGAGAAAAACACCACCACTAAAGAAAAAATATGATTTGGTGAATTTCGCAAAGACGTCAAAAGATATCTTTCGGCCTAAAGGTATATTTATAGGCTATTTTGTTTGGCTCAGCCACTATATAACCCTCTAGTGTTTATTGTTCCTGAATATATCCGATGCATTGTCTTCACATTGTTCAATGACACAATTGACTTGACACTTGACGCTCTTGACACATCTGCAAGGCCCCGACGCTGATTTATAAACATAAAAAGACACAATTATATCAACACCTAAAAGGGTGGGTGACTGTTTTATTTATTTATTTTTTGTATTATACGGGCTCTATCATCAACGTTACTCTGTCAGATATGTCATCGTGATTTTGATTGAGTGTGGTGTTTGATCGACGGTTGATGACTTGATGCTGTAGATTTTATAATCATCCTAAAGGTCACAACAAGGTTATAATATGCTACTGACGTCGGGACGCCGAGTTCCTGCAGAGTGGAACAGAAATATGCGGCGGCTTCTCTAAATGCAAGACAGATGGTTAATACAAACGTATCCTAATTATGTCCATCTGAATTATATGAAATCGTTTTATATCCAAATTGCCTATAATGCTTTATGATTACATTTTTATAAGTTCAGTTCAGTCTCTCCGCCTCTTGGTATAGGCTCTGACTTTTGGCCAAATTGGTAAATTAATTATTTATTTCCAGGTTTGATATCCAACACCAG